>NC_031778.1:22571453-22618582 GCF_001522545.3 Parus major | reverse complement strand
GATGTTCTCTCACTCATTTTGGAATAAGAACCTTTTTAAGATGTTCTCTCACTCATTTTGGAATAAGTCCACAGCAGCTACTTTTACTTTTCCAGGATACTGAAAACAACAGAGGGCTTTTAGGGTTTTTTTTATATTAAAAAAGATTTTAACAGTGTTTAAAAATTAAAAAAATAATCACACTGCTGAAAAAGGAGCATTTATTTTGTCCTCATACTTGAATGGAATTACCCAGATATTCAGAATGTAGCATTTTTAGCCTTGCTACTGCACATGTGCTACTTATATTTATCTTATTTTAATTTAATTTATTAATTTATTTAATTTCATATTTAATTTAATACTTTAATTATATTAAATTATTTTATTTTATATTTAATTTCATTCTATTAAATTATTTTACTTTTATTTAATTATTTTATATTTAATTTCATTCTATTAAATTATTTTACTTTTATTAATTATTTTGCTTTTATTAATTATTTTATTTTATATGTAATTTCATTTAAATTTTTATTTAATTATTTTATTTTAAATTTTTATTTCATTTTTGTTTTTATTATTTCATTTATTTTTTATTATTTTATTTTATTTTATTTTATTTTATTTTATTTTATTTTATTTTATTTTATTTTTAGATGCAGACTTATATGCTGCTTTCTTTAGGGATTTCCATTATTATTTAAAGCTATCTCCAAAAAATTAAGGAAGCAGACTGCCTATATCCATCCTACACAGGGAAGATATGTGAATACAGGGATGTAGATGAAGCATAAATATAAATAAATTAAATATAAACAAAACCAAGTCTGAATAAAAACAATCACTGAACATGTGGACTTTTTACAGAGTCTCCATAGTGTGAAGATTACATCCTTCAAAGATAAAGGAATTAATATTAAAATATATTACATTTTATATAATTTTATATAATGTGCAATATTTTTTTTTCATTTACAAATGAAATAAATGAGAGAAAAGAAAGAGGAGACAGAAATGAAAAGGATTTTTTGCCAAGTACCCAAATATTTTCCTTTGACATAATCAGTTCTGCAGGATATGGAAATTTATGTCTGCACATGTAAATATTTATCATAACAAACACATCCTCTATAGGGTGATGCTCCAGATGAGTGTGAAAGCCACATTTCCTGCAGCTGAAAATATTTCCTCTCTCAGCTGCTCTTCCTCCAGCAGAACAACAAAACAAAAAGTTCTGATTCATTCCCCAGTGTGGAACTTTGAATGCTGGAAATTCATAACTGAAATTGGACACTTTCACTGTATTGTCATTATTTTGAAAGCTTCTTTTAGTTTTGCTCCCCTTTTATTTAAGGGGGGAAAAAAGAATCATTTTAACCCATATATACATTTGTATTCTGATAAATCTGCTTTATGGCATGGTGGGAAGTGAATTCCTGTCTGGCATCTAGAAGGAATAAATACAAAAATCTCACAGGAGTTATGTCACAGGATGTGGAGAATTCCAGCTTTTCTTATTCCCTTGCAAGGAAATACTGAATAAAAGGAAAATCTGTGGAGCTCTAATGGAAGAGTCAATAAGAAATGCATTAAAATGCATTATGAGAGGCAAAAAGCCTGACCCAAAATTATTCTCATAAGATATTAATGAGTGGTTTCTATTTCCTTGGTACTGAGGATTTAAATCATGGAATATCTGAATTTAGAAGGGATTCTGCTGCGTGGGACACTGCACTTCTTGAATGGCAGGAAAGCATTAAAAAAGGGTGAAGAAATAGCCAAAATTCCAGTTTGTGGGAAGTCAGCCCAAGAGGGGCTGGGGTGACATCCAGGAATGGCAATTTGGGCTGAACGAAGTTTTTGGGGTACAGAGAAACAGCAAACTCTGAGAAACAGCACAATCTCTTGCTGGAAATGAAAAGGAAATTGTCCTCTGGTGGGTTTATCTGTGTAATTGCAGAGATTTCAGTGAAATTCTGGGAAAATGCAGGCCCAAGGAATGCTGAGGAAATGCAGAGGAGCTGCTGTGGCTGAGTGTAGGATTTGCTGTTTGTTGGTCTTAGTAAAAACCAGTTTTATTTCTTTGTGTCCCTAGGTAAGAAAATATTTCCTTTCCATCTGGGATATGACAGTGAAAGAAGTGGGGTGGGATGTGGGATGGAAGGATATTTCCAAAGAAAAAGGAAAAAAAGAAAGGGGAAAACCACCTTTGGATGTGCCTCAAGGCTGGAAGTGGCGTGGGATTTATAAATCACTTAGATCTGGGTAGCTGAAATGATTTGGGGACAAGGGGATCGATGGCAGTTTGTTTATCTGTGCACTCTGAGTACAGAAATTCACTTTGGAAATCATTTAGAAGCAAATATCAATAATTAAGGTTTTTACCTGCATCACTTTCAAGCAAGAAATCATTTAATGCAAGCACTTGAAATGAGGTAATTACATAATTTAGAACATTCTAAGTCATACTAAAAAAAAAACGAGGAAAATTCAGACCATGACAGGATTTTTAATGTTGCTTTATAAACTGATGCTGAGTTTTGAGCTTTTCTTTAATTTTTATTGTTTGTGCAACCACACATTCCCCCAGTGTTGGATTGGATTTAAAACTGTACAAACGTCTCCATTATTGTGGTCCAGATCTCTGTGGCAATTACATTAAAAAACAAAAGAACAAAGTCAAGCAATCCCTGTGGAAAAAAACAAAAAAGAAAAAGTTATTTCAGCAAAAGGAAAGAATTTTATTTTGATTCCTGAGGTTATGTAAGAGCTCTAGGAGAAGTGGGACAAGGATAACAAGGAGAGGATCGATATCCAGAGTTCAAAGGTAGGCAGCTGATCAAAGGTTAAATACAAGAAAAGAAATTATTCCATTCAAGTTAAATATAGGACATCGTAACCCAAATAGGTGCTTGGCTTCAATTAAAACTCTTGGAAAAGGCTTTTGTGTGAGGGGAAGTTCTCAAAGTCAGGCAGACTTTGTTTTTATTGCTTGGAAAGATGTGTGGGAAGGGCTTAGGCTCTCCAAAGGATGGGATATTTCCATTTCCACTCCAAAATATTTCCGGTTCTAAAGGGCAGAACCAACGCGATCCATTGAGGATTGCCAAGGAAATATTTCCTGGTTTAAAGCAGAGATGGACCAGCAGAGCCTGGAAAAGCATTTTCTCCAGGCTGGTGACAGCTGAGAGCACTGAACAGAGCCAAAGGTGGCAGGAAAATGGGACAGGGAGAGCTGAGTGGGACAGGAGGGAGCGGGACAGGGATCCGTGAAAGGAGCTGGAATATTGCGGAGGAAGCAGGAGCTGCCTGGATGGAAAAGAGCAGAATTCCCTCCCCAGAATCCCTGCCCTGGAACATGGCTGGGAATATTGGGTAGCACAGAGTAGTTGGAGAGATTGTGGATGCAGGAAATTGTTTTCCTTCATTACCAAACACGAGGGAAATGTGGGAGGAATGGTGGGGATCAAAGGAGAGAGGAGATTCGTGGCTCTTGTCTTCAAGGGATGTCCAGGGTTGTGCTGTTCTGAGGAGAAAAAGTGTCACAGAGAACATTTATTAAATATTCATCTGACAGCATAAACACTGATAAGAATTGATTTTAATTTCTCATTGATCTGTTAATAACCAATGGAATTAAATCTATTAGTGAAGGCATTAACAAGAGGCTGGGCTTGAAGCAGAGCCCAGTTCTTTGCAGGTTTCCCTTTATTTTAGAGTTTATTCAAACACATCCCAGTTTGTCGCTCTCCAGACCATCCAAATTCAGGAGAAAATAACACAATCCTGCCAAGTTCTGTCATTTTTAGGCAGCAGCTTTTTTGGTTTCATCCCAAGTCCAAAACTCCCCAGTCCTAGATTTTTATCCAATTATCAAAACCACAATCCCAAGGCCAGGTTGGACGGGGCTTGGAGCATGCAGAAATAATGGAAGGTGGAACAAAACGAGCTTTAAAGTTCCCCCCAACCCAAACCATTCCCTGATTGTACAAAAACCAGCTACAAGGACATTTTTATCCATGGATTCAGGACATTGGAAGCTGTTACAGGAATTCCTGGGCACACCTGGTTTAATTCCAGCTCCTGTGACTGTGTCCTGATGAGGTGATCTGACTTTTGAATATTTTCTCTTCAATACAGAAGATTCTTCTGGTTGTTCCCAAATCCCATGAATCTGGAGGGATCCTCTTGATCAGATTCTTTGCTCTCCTCCAACCCTTTGGTACATTCAAGACTCAGTTAATGGCAAATAATGTTCTTTACAGATATTTTTGGATGTTCTGCTTAAATGTCTTTTTTTTTTCCTTTCCTGCACTGAGTATTCAATGCAAATTTTATCCATTTTTAAAAAGAGCTGGAATATTTCAGTATCAGCTGCTTTCTGGGCTGACCCTGAGTGTGGGGTTTATATCAGGGGGAGGAAATGGGGCTCTACACCCACCTGAAAGGTCTCCTGAAATTCCTAAAAGGGACCCACTGGTCAGGGAGCATGTCTGAATCTCTTATTCCATAATTATTATAATGTGTATAATGCCTCATGTGCATTAAAAATTCAACTGAAATGACCCTGAATGTGACAGCAACCATATAATAAAGGAAAAAAACCCCTTATTTTACATAATAGAATTTAAAATATTAATAATATAAGTAATATACATAGTGTATGCTTAAGTGTGCACATTTAACCATGCAGTTATGAATTATTTATGTACATACATACACCAAATGTGTATTTAAACACTTAAACTTTGCACATGGGCTCATTTGAAGTGCATTATTGCACTGGATTAATTTGTAACATTTTACTTGCAAATAATCATCATTCAAAAATTCAGATTGCAGTGTATTTGTATTGGTAATCAAAAACACCACCAAGCTTGTCTGAATCCTTGGAACTCACAGGAGATCGGCATTTCCAGGAAATGTAAAGAGGAACTTCCAGCTCTGCATCCTTTATCAAAGATTTCCTGGTTTGGCTGAAAAAAACAACCTAAAAGTTCCTCAGCTGAGAGGACAAAAATCACAAAAATTAATTTTTTGTAGGAAGGGGAAAGGAAAGGGGAAAGAGGAAAGGAAAAGGGAAAGGAAAAGGGAAAGGGAAATCCCCAAAGGTGCCAAAACCCTCTCTCCCCAGCCCAGCACGCTCCAGCTGTGCTGCCAGATGTTGCCATCCAGCTGCTCCTTCCAGCTCCAAGGAAAAATCCAATTATCTGTGCATGTGTGGCAGTTTGATTAGAGCAAGCACAGCCAAGTGTGACACGGTTTTATCTTTTCCATGAGTGGAACTGTGATTCCAGGGCCAGCTGTGTCTGTTTAGTGCAGCACTTTCCATTTCTGCTCCACCCCACCCCATCATTCCCAAAATTTGGTTCCAGGAGGAGCCTTTCCAGTGCAGGGAACATTTGGGAACCCTTTGGAATGGCACTGATGGAATGAGAGAAGATTTTCCATCATTTCTTTTCCCTCTGAGCTGCCATGGTTGGGTGTTTCTCTTCAGCTGCTGTCAAACCACAAGAGCTCCAACAAAATTCCAAGAGTTCCAACAAAACTGAGCTCAGAAAAAAGGTTTGGAATGCAGAACTTTATGGCTCTCAGGGAAGACTTTTTGCCTTCAGTAGGGATTTTCTGGTGGGATGTACACAGCAGGATTGTTTCAAACATCTGGGTGTTGTTTTTCACAGGTGCTGGAAAGTCAAACCACGAGGAGAGCGAATTAAAAAATCCCATTTCAGCAGGAGCAGGGTGTTTAATTAATAATTAATAATTGGAAATTAGTAATTTGAAACTTCCTCCCTGTTCAGAATTAGGGATTTTCGTGGGATTTCCTGCAGTGGGGCTGGATCCAGGGTGTCTGAGGGAATATGGGGTGGGACAGACCCCAAGGGAGCAACCCCAGGGGTGGCCAAAGTGAGTTTTGAAGCTGGGATTTCTCAGCCTGGGTGAGTCCCTTAGGAATTATTATCCTGTAATATAAAAAACTCAGTAAAACCTTCCCCAGGGGCTGAAACACGGGATTCAGGATGATGTGCTGGGACTCTCAATGCAGAAAACAACAAGAATCAGGTTCTCCAGATAAATAAGGAGAAATGGGGTTTCTTGGAAGGGTCTCAAAACTGAAGAAAAATCTGATAACAATTTGTTTCCCCAAATAAATATTGAAAAATTGGTTTTTTGGAAGCCTTTGGCTGTCCCTAATGTTTCCAGTGTCAGAGAGGAGGGTGCAAATGGTGGGACAAAGTGAGAGGGAGTGGGTTGAAGGTTCTGTACCCCCTCACCCCTCTCTGCATCTTCAGCAGCTGCACACTGCCAGCTCCGGAGAAACAGGCAGCTTTTACTTGTCAGAATATAAAATATAAAATTACCCCTTAAATGATCATTATCTTTTCCAACTTCATTATCATTTCACAGTGAAATCTCAGGAAATTTCTAATTGCAGGAACCCACCCATGAGATGATGCTGGCTATTGAGTTTTGTACCCCAACATTTTAAAGCAAAGAACAATTAAATAAATGTACAACACTGGAGATTGCCCCCACCTCCTGCAGCATTTTGTTCCCATCAACTTTAATTGTAAATATGTTTTCCCCATCTCTTTAGCTCAAATGCTGCACTCTTAGGATAAAAAGAGGTTTTAACATGAATTATTATTATAGTAAACACACAACAACAACATTTCCTTCAGTGAAATAAACAGAGACCAACATTCATTAATTAACCTTAAAATTTCAGGTTTAATTTTACAACTTGAGGTTAAAACATAGGAAACACAAATCTGGCTGAAGTCATACAACCCCCCTCCCAAACTTCAAATTCTTTTTTCAAGTATCTGGATATTTTATAGATAAACAGCTTGAAACATTATTTCATGCTAAATTGGGAAACATTTGCTTCTACTTTATCCTGCCTTAAATTCTTCTCCAGAATAATGGCTTGCATGGGTGTAATTAAAATTAAGATGGAAGTTAAATATAGGGAAAATTACTTCAAAATAGCCTTCAAATCTACTTCAGTAACATCAGCTGCATCTTTTTTACAAAATTTTATCAGATATGAAGTCAGAGAGGAATTTTGCTCTGAAAAAACCAGAGTTTTTCCCGTCAGCTCTCAGCTTTGAAAAATCAACTTATCCTGAAGTGCCACAGCAGGCTGGTGACTGCTTTGTACACAAAATTCCTGGCTATGAACTGACTCTGCTGCTGTGTTTGTATTCCAAGATGACCAAAAAAGCCCTTTGAAAATTGAAAAATAGGTTTAAAAAAGCGTGAGAAGGCGGCGGTGTGGCCGATGTCATTTCCCGTTTCAGCTCCATTGCAGGGTGTAGCTCTGGCCCAGTTCCAGCTGGAGATTGGTGATGGTCAGGAGCTGGGGATAAAACACACAAAATGCACATTTAGCAGCCAGGACCTAAAGATCCACGGTGTTTTCTGTGATCCAGGGAGAAACTGGTTTATTTTAAACTGCAAGAATTTATTCCTTTTTTTGATTTTATGTTTGTGTTTCTATCACTACAAACACAGTTTAACCAGTCTGACCACGGCTCTCTGATCCCTTCCTTCCTCCACTGCCTCTTTTAGAGCTGAGGTTCCTTTTAATTTAAAAATAAAGGGATTTTTATAAGGCAGCAAAATTTGGAATACACTGCAATTCAACAGTTTGAATTTTGAATTTTTTTACAAAAAAAATTTGGATTTTTTTCCCCCATCAGAAGATCAACAGCAGAATCTCAGAGATGCTTTTCCTCCTGTCACAGCTCCCAGGTTCCCTTTTAGGGAACAAAATGCCAGAAATGGCATTAAATGCTATTAAAGAATCATTACCTGATGGCAGATTGTACATCTTTCTGAAATATAGTATATTTTAAATATAGTAAATACATGGGTGTTTTAAATATGGTAGATATTTAAAATATTTGCCTTATTTAAATATTTATCTATGTTAAGTATACAAATAATTCAAATATTCTCATATAAAAAATTTAAAGTGCTAATTGTATATAATTGCATAGATATTTTAAATATGGTAAATATCCAAATATTTTAAAAGTTCCAAGTAAAAATATTTTAAATATGGTAAATACATTAAATATTTAAATATGGTAAATATACAAATAATTTAAATATCCTAATATAAAACTTTTAAGCGTTATAATGACACAGATATTTTAAATATGGTAATTATACAAATAATTTAGATATCCTAATATAAAATTTTTAAATGTTCTAATGACACAGATATTTTAAATACGGTAAATATACAAATAATTAAAGTATCCTAATATAAAAATTTGAAAGGTTCTAATGACACAGATATTTTAAATACAGTAAATATACAAATAATCTAAATATCCTAATATAAAAATTTTAAAGGTTCTAATGACACAGATATTTTAAAAACCGTAAATATACAGATAATTAAAATATTCCAATATAAAAAAATAAATATGCTAATTTTATAGCTATTTTAGATACGGTAAATACATTTTAGATATGGTAAATACAGCCATTCCAAATATGGTAAATATATAAATATTTTAATATATATATATATAAATATACATATTTTAATATATACAAATATATAAATATTTTAATATATATAAATATTTTAAATATGCTAAATTTATCATTATTTTAAATATGGTATCACAGCTGAATCTCTGCAGTTTTAAGGGTAGAAATGCAGGTGGGAAATGATGTTTTTAACCCTTTGAGCAGCATCTCACCTTCTTGTTTTTGTCGTAGGCCACGGTGGGGTTTGCTGGGAGGGTCTCCCCGTTCTGTGACACCGTCACCCGAGTGACCTCGCTGGGCACCCCCAGCACCTTGATTTCAGTGAACATCAGGTTGTTTGGGTCGGTGTAATTCTGGTGTGGAACTGTGATCTCCAAAATGGTCTGAAAAGAAGAGGAGACAAATCCCAGAGATTGGGATTAGGCTGAGAACCCAGAGCAGCCGTGGCTGTCCCTGGCAGTGTCCAAGGTTGGACAGATCTTGGAGCAGTCTGGGACAGTGGAAGGTGTCCCTGCCCAAATTGAGGTGATTTTTACTGTCCCTCCCAACCCAAACCTTTCTGTAATCCTGTGAACTCCACTTGAGCTTTCATTTGCTCAGGTTCTTTTTCTGATTTTTTTCCCCAATACCTGTGTGTTGTTCTTTATTTTTCAAATACTTAAAGCTTAAAATATTCTAATATAAAATATCAGTGTTAACCTGGCCAAACCCTGGGCTCTGCTGTGCTTTCACTGCCGCTCAGCTGATTGATGTGAGGAGTGAAGCAACAAGAAATTCTCCACCCCTGGCTGGGCAGCGAGAGCTGCAGGACAAACCCTTCCTTCCCTGCCCCAGTCTCACGTTCCAGCTGCTGTGGGAGCTGCTCCAGGCTCTTCTCCTCCTGCTTTTAACCCTCCCAGAGCAGCTCCTGCCTCCCCATCCCCTCCTCAGCACTCACAGGCCCCCTCTCCTTCACTTATTGTCATTTTAAGTCGATTTTGGATTCCCTTAGGATGCTCCCAGGTCCCCCACAAATGTGCTGTAACATAATTCCGTGTATTTAGTGCTCAGAGGGTGAGTATTTCTCTCATTTTTGGTTGATTCAAGACCTCTGTAATTAGGCTTTTCCTTAACGAGTTTTTGTAAGAGCAGGGAAAGGTGCTTTTATTTTATAATCTCCTTACAACTGCAAATATTGAGTGTTAGCAAAACAAACTCCCTTCCACAGCAATTAACACCCTTTTATTTGACAAAGACAGAATTAAATGAGAAGAAAGAACAGTGTGGATAAAATTAGGAGACATTGTGGCACACTGGGAAATAATGAAATAAGAAAGTGTGTTTTCTCCTACAACAGTAAGAGCTTTTTATTTAAGCCAAAAGTCCTTATAATTAGAGCCTAATTTATTTCCACATATTCCAGTGGTTATGGTAAGAAGTGAAATCTGACAATTGTACTTAACAATACTCTTCAGATTCACTCCTCCATTCATTCTTAACAGAGTTTAATCACATTTCATGTACCCTAATCATCTGTGAGCAAGATTTAATGTAAGGTTGGGATATGTAGACATTAAGAAGACCCAAATTAAAATACCCATAGTTAAAAATACAAAAAAAAAAAAATACCTGAAGTGACTATTAAATAAATGTGAGCTAATGAGATTACCTGGTTAGCAGTAAATGATGTCAGCAGGTAAACACCATCTTCATATGCATCTGTTAAAAAGAAAGAATGAAAGAAATTTAATAAAATATCTTTGCTGTCCACCTTATTTATCACATTATCAAAATATCTGCTCAAGGATTGTGGCCATAGACACCTTACAAATATTAGGGATAAATTTATATGTAAATAAGTTTTGCATTTCCAGAAGATGAATGCAATCAGACATAAAATACTTTCAGTGTGTATAAAGTTGAAATGGAGGTGAAAGGAGAACATTTTAGGGTTAAGATATAAAAGCAGGCAAAGAAGCAGCACTAGGATGATCAGGGGAGTTTTGATGAGGAGAAAAATGTTTCTGTTTCTCGCTGAAGAGCCATTTCCCGCTTGCCCCTGCATTCCCTGTGCGATTCCAGGTGACACCTGACGGTGCTGGTGGCTGCTGCCTCTCTGCAATCACTGCTGGCATTTCCCAGCCCTGTAAATTCAGCTGTGGCTGCCCTCAGAGCCGTGCTGATCTCTGGTTTTGGAGCTCCTGCCATCCCACTCCTGCCAGTGTCACCCTGCGAGATGCTGCTCTCCATCCCTGCAAATTCCATTTATCATCAGATTTCCCCAAGCGTGGCCATCAGTTCTGGGTTCCGGAGCTGCTGGTGGGTGTGGAGCACCTCCAGATCCACCTGCAGCCTCTGCAAACTGCCCCCTCCACGAGGGTCTCCATGCAGGGCACATTCCCTGCGCTCCTGATGGGAATCTGGGCCCAGAGCTCGTGGTTGTTACAAGGGTGGGGAGGAGAAGCGACAGCTCCGCGTCTCTTGTCTGCAGCCAGTTTAAATTTAGCCATGCTGAGGAGATCAGTGAGAGCTCTCACATGATCCATGGTTATGGCTCCCACAGGTTTGAGGAGGAATCTTTGTTATCTGCCTTGCCTCAGGCCCAGGGCGCGATTTCATTGGTACAACATATTAATTCTATAAATCACGGCGTGGTGTGGCTTCAATCAGGAAGAATCGTGTTGCTGCAATGCTGCTCTGCAGGTTCCATTTCAGTTCTGCCTCTGAAGGAGAGTTCAGATCTGCCACCCAGAAATGGGGTGGCTTTGGCACGAGTCCATCCCTTCCCTCTGCTCCTCCTCGGACACCCCAGAGTTTGTTCCAGCTCTTCTCAATTCACATCCTTGGGTTTGGTTTTACCTGCTTGAATTTGGGTTTTGAATATCCTCAGGGATGGAGCCTCACTTGGCAGTATCCAACCATCCTCACAGCAAAGAAAAAAGGGTTTTAAGAAGGGAAGAAGCCCTGGACGTACCAATGCGAACCCCATCATCCCAATAAAGGTGTCCTTCTGCAAACAGAGCATCATCCAGGGCCACCGTGAGTCCCATCGGGTTTTTCCGGCTGTGGAAAGCACAATTTTCTCTCAATTTCCTCTGCTAATCACGTTCCATATTCCCCAAATGTTAATTTATTTACAGAAAAGTTGTGTACCACCCAATTGGCCTCCCATAGCCATCTTCCCATCCCATACTGCTAAAGACCACTAGGGAAAAAAACCCCAAAAAAACCCCAAAAAAACCCAAATGAAATCTAAAATTTTCACTTCTTCCTACCTGTAAGCAGTGGTATTGGCAGGTCTTTGCCAAGGCAGGATGTATCCACCTCGGATGTGCAGGTTGATGTGCTCCAGAGGAGCTGTTAAATTTTGGAGTTGTCCCCTGAAGCCAGTATCTGTGTTCTATGTACAAAAAAAATAGGAATTTTTACCCGGTTTTCCTCCAGAATGAAATGATAATATTCCTCTAGACAGGTTAATTAGGTGTTACTGCAGGAGTAAATGTTAATAAGAGAAACCCTGAAATTTTGGCTCTGTAAAAGCCTGGCCTGCCCATGGGTGATGGCAGCTGAACCAGAGGGGCCAAGCGGATGAAACACAAACCTGTGATTAATGAAGGCAGTTTTGAACCTGCTCTTCCTATTTCCAAATCTTTTATTATTTTCTGGGAAAAATTACGCAGCTAAAACCCTTTTTATTTTTCTTTCTTTATTAGAGCATTCCATTACAAAAACCTTCTGTGTATCATTTGAGGGTTACAAAAATTGAAAAGAACTCTAAATTAAAGGTATTACTTCACCTTTTCATTTATCATAACTCTGGTCATGTTATTATACATTATTATAAAGGAATCGAGGATTTTTATTATTTCTTTAATCAGCTGAGTAGATTTTATGTTTCTAAGAACTTATATTAAATGCAAATTAGGCAGTTCCCACCTCTCTGCCACACTCAGCACTGGGAAAAGACAGAAAATACAAGTGTTAAAATACAATTTTTTTGGGATGACTTACCGTGTGGTAATCGTACCAGCGGGCATTGGGGAAATACGCGTTCACACTCCGATCACCCTGCAATTAAACACACAAATTTTAGGCACCCCAAATCAAAAAGTGGAGCTAAATCAAACTGATTTTAGGAATAAATGCTTGAAAGCTCACTTGTTTCATCACAGGGCTGATGAGCAGGGCAGGACCCCAGAGGAACTGCTCGTCGATGTCCCACGTTTTCCTGTCCTCCACAAACCTGTCGGGATGAGAAGCCAGAGCTGAACTTTCCCAAAAAGTTCCTCCTTGAAGACCCTTCTGTCAGTAATTTCACCTACTTCTTCTAGTATCTGTTTGCTTGTTGTTGCTATTAATGACTCAGATCAATTAATATTGCACAAAGATCCTGACACTCATTAGAGAAACGCAAATTAGTGCTTAGCTTTGGGGTTTTTTGTCCATTTCTTTGCTTTTGCTTTTCAGTACATTGGGACAACAAAACTTTGAAAGTCTTATGCTTATTATTTACAATAATAGAATCTTGGACAGACTTTTTAATTTGAGTCACTGTTTTCTGAGTTTCTTCCAAAAAAACAAATCAACACACGCAAAAAACTCAGTTTTTCCCCAGCCAAGACTTGTTTGGTTTTTTTTGTTGGTTGTTTTTTGATTGAAGGGGGAAATGCTGTAACAAAGAGAGGACTGTGTTGTTAGGGGGTCACAACCAGAGGAGTTTTAATGGGAATTCTTGCTGAGGGGAGCAGGGGAATTGCACTTACTCGTGGAGAAGGGGGCGGACCACGGTGCTGCCGTGGGCGTGGGCGTCGTGCAGCAAGGTGTAGAGGTAAGGCAGCAGGGTGTACCTGATGTTCAGCACATTCCTGGAAATCTCATGAAATTTGGCATCCCAGGAAGCAGGATCTTGCCTCTGAAAGAGAGTGTTGTTAGAGAAGCTGGGTTGGATTGCCTGAGAAAGCTAAAAAACCCAAATCAAAGCAGGAAAACGAACCAAGGAACTTTCTCTGCTGAAGCAGAGCATCTCTGTTTATTTATTCTTCAACTACAGAGCAAGTGAAAACCTTGTCACTGTCAGCCCCAGGAGGGGAAATAGGAAGAGGAATGCTGGTAAAACCCCAGGGGAAACAGTAAAAATGTTGACTGCAAAGTGTCCCCAAGGTGTGACACGTCCCAGGGTCCATCATCCATCAGCCCTCTGCTCCCACACTCCCAGCAGGACTCCGAGGCACCAAGGACTGGTGTCAGGAGAGCCTCAAATCTTTATTAAATGTATGGAACAATGCCTTGGCAAATTGGGTGATGCTGGGAGCACCACGATAACCCCAAATCTGCATTTTGAAGGCTTTCACAGGCCTGTGGAAGGTGTGTGCTGCCAGATAAAGCAGCCAGCTTTGAAAAGGAGACTTTAATCCATTAGATATTTGCCATCTAAATAGCTCCACTCTGCTAGACCTGAAGCTTTCCCTGGAACACAAGTGCTGTTTCCCTTTTTTTTCATTTTCCCACTTATCTTGTTTTACAGCTTTCTCCACTCCAGTCCTTAGCCTGCATTCAGGAAATTATTCCCTCTCCTTTTAGCAGAAATACAATATCTGATGGTGGCAAACGTGCAAAGCACAGAAATTCCTGAGTCTCACTCCAGCATCTTATTACACTGCCCCATTTTCTCATTTGTTGTATAATTATGGGCAATTAGGGCTGAGAGCACCGAGGTCAGTTCTGTTTCTTCAAGTGTATTTGCCATAAAATCTCCATTTTAGCCTTGCTGTAGCTCATTGGAATCCAAATGGCCCAGAGGAGAAAACGTGTAGGGTTTGATTCAGTGAAAGCAAAGTTGGAACTTCCTTCAAGTGTCCAAATCCCAGAGCAGCCCCTCTGTGAGTGTCAAACCTCCCAGGTAATGGGGAGGCCCCACAGCCGAGCCAGCATAGAAATAATGACAATTTCCATTGTGCAAAGAGCCAAAAGCGTTCTTTTCTTCTCTATTTTACTTGGAATGTACTTTTTTTTTTTAAGCCAGGGCAATTGTGCATTGTTCTGGCTGGTTTTGCCTGTGTGTTGGAAAGGCCCAGCTGCCAAGAATTGTTAAAAAAATTGCAACTCACCCGTGTTCCTTTCTCGTTGTGATTCCTTGAGTATGGGTAAAATGCACCCAGCTCCATCCAGCGGGCACACATCTCGTACTCGGCGTCTTTGAAGAAGCCACAGATATCAGCTCCTGTCTGAAATTTTCAGAATAACCCAAATGGAAAACTGTATTATCGTGTACAGCATCACAGTAATTAAATATAAGTTAATAACTCATTAGCTTACATAAGATATTCCAAAGAGACTGAACTCCATCATGCCTGAAAAGAGAAATAAATTGGAGTTACTGGCTGGGATTTTTTACATTATGGTTCCATAGCCATTGTTTATTACACTACTGAATCAGAAGAGAAAAAACCAAATACAAGCCCCACAATTTCTGTAACGTGTCGTGTTTTCCTGCTACAGAAGGAGATGGGATGTGGGTGGACAGGAGCAGAGGAAAAAATTGAGTGGCAGAACGCAGGGCATGGAGGGTCTGGTCCCAAGGGAATTAAAGGAGTTCCCAGCACCTGATACAGAAGGAAGTAAGAAGGAAAAGTAAAAAAAGGAATTCAGCACAGATTCTGGTTGCTGATAATAATAATAATAATAATAAAAATCACAGGAATATAAAAAGCCAGGAGGTGGAGGAGAAACAAAGCCAGGTTGGATAATGCTTGGAGGAACCTGGTCCGTGGTGTCCCAGCCATGGCAGGGGTGGAGCTGGATGCGCTTTAAGGTCCCTCCCAACCCAAACCATTCCCTGATTTGGTGATCCCAGGAATGCAAACCCTTCTCCTGGCACATACCAATAATGGATTTGTGCATCTGGTCCCAGGCTGCCGTGTTGTCCCCCAGCCAGTGCCCCACCCATCTCCCGCTGCTGGGGTAGGTGGAGCGGGTGATGACGATCCCGCGCTCCTTGGTGGCGCCCCGCAGAGCCCTGAATCACAAACAGACACAGAAACCAGTCACAGGAGAAATGCTGCACGAGAATTCATGGCCTAGGAGCCTCTGAAAATAAATGTATGGGTTTATGTTATCATAGCAAAGGTATATCATCATATACATCCAATCCACGTGTGCTTTTGGTGGCAATTCAATTGGATCCAGGCACAGTCCTGGCAAAGCTGGCCAGCCTGAAGCTGCAAAGAGAACTGCCAAACAAGGAGGGATTAAAAAAGGACTTTTCCAGCTCAGGCTAGCTCTTCTGTGGGAAAATAGGAATGTAGCAAAACTTTTCCAAACCCACTTTCTAAGGGCACCACAATGTGTGTGTCATTCCTTCTTACAGCGTCTGAACACTTGAAGCAACAGTTGGATTGGGCAAAAATCCAACCCAAAGGCTCACAAGAGTGAAAAAAGATGTAGAAGGAATATTGGATCTCTGAAGGTAAGTTTAGTTGACTTTAAGGTTTTGAAATAAACAAAAAAATAAGAAGATTCAGGGATTTGTAGTCCCCTCTGAAAGACCAAGGTGACAGGATATCAATATGAATATTAGTCAGAAAATCACCCTGATTAAATCCCACTGCTCTCCACCATAATTGCCTAAACTGCTGCCTCAATAAGGCACTATTTACTTATTTTTCTATAGGATTTGCAGCTTTAGTGACACCATAATTACAGCAAAGACACACAAGTCACTTAAATTACCCCAGCAATTAAACCAGACTAATGTGCCACAATTATTTCCTCCGGGACAAACAGTAACTTTTCTAGGATATTTTATTCCTTTGTAGCATATTTTCCAGCACTTTAATTCTCTGCTTGCTTTCCCTGTGTCAAGAATGCCTTGGAAGTGGCAGCTAAAATTTCCAGAGTGAAGACAGCGAATATCACGTGTCGAACTGCTGAGGGATGAGCAGGACCTGAGTGTTCTGTGGCTGGAGGCTCAGGCCTGCAGCTCCACAGCTCTACCCATGAAAAACAATTATTCAGGTCACAAAGGCTGAATTTACCTCCAAACAGTTCCTGTGTTCACTAATGAGGGCTCTGGCTATGCAAAAACCTCATTACAAAAGAGCAGCATCAAGGAAATATCCCGAAGTTTCTGTGTCTGATGGATGGAGAACTGAAATGACTCCAGGTTACATAAAATACCGATGTTCACTTTTCAGTTACAGTCTTTCATGAGTTTTGTGTGCAAATAATCTTTCTGTTTGGATGGTTTAGTATCGAAATAAATTATTGCTTTTCTTCAGTTGCACAAGTACCCCTTCAGTTACTGCCAAAAAAATAAATTTGGGACTGAAATATATGTATATATATGTATTTTGTAGATAACATTTGCTATAAATTTCCAGTGTGAGAATATCTGTGTGAGCTGTGAGATTTATTGTAGTGATTTCTGTTGCAGTTCCTCGCAAAAGAGAGGAGAATATTTCAGTTCATACTTAAAACACAGAAACGATGGCGATATTCCTTTTCCCATCAAATTCTTGTCTACTCCACTGGGCTTGCACAGCTGGGTTTTGGCAGGGGTGGCTCCAGTGAGAAAATTCTGATGGAGCCAAGAGGGACCTGTCCCTGGCTGAGCCCATCAGCAGCACTGGGTGACTTTGGGATAACAGGAATAAGAAAGGGAAAATGTAGCTCCCAACAGCACGTGGAAAGAGAGAGGGAGAGAGGGGTGGGGATGTGTAGGAGCAGCAGCCCTGCAGACCCCCAGGACAGTGCAGAAGGGTCAGGAGATGCTCCAGGCTCTGGAGCTGGGGTGTCCCTGCAGCAGAGGGGGCTCCCAGGGGGAGCACAGATCCACCTGCAGCCCCTGGAGGATGCCCAGAGGAAGTTGTGAGCCCTTGGGATGCCTGTGCTGGATTCCTGCAGGAAGCTGGGGAGCCCTGGAGAGAGGAGGAGGGGAAGAGAAGGGGGAGGAAAGAGCAGCAGAGACAGCGTGTGATGGACTGGCTGCAACCCCTGCTCCACATCCTCCCCACCTCCACTGGACAGCAGATAGAAAATAGGGAATGGATTAGAAAAAAAGTGAAGACTTGGGGGAATTAAGGTCGGATTTTAATTGTCATTATCCTCTCTGATTGGATTTCCACAACTGAGCTGTTTTGCCTGTGACACTACTTGGTCATAGAGTGGTCTATGAATCTTTCTTTATACTTTCTCTCCTCTTCCTGGCTGAGCAGGGATAAGTTTGAGGGGCTTTGGTGGCCACCTGGAGCTCAGCCAGGGCCCAACCCACCACATTTTGTGATGCCCAAATCCCACCAGGCTGGGCTGGCAGCACAAGGATCAGACATTCCCTCCTGTCCTGTCAGCAGTTCCAGCCTTGCCTTGGCTGGCAGGGCTGCGCTGGCTCGCTGCCAGTGGAGCATCCTCTCCCAAACCCAAACAGCCCTGAGATTTTCCCTCTTTACGGGAATATCAAAGTTACCCAGGGCTTTAAGGTCGTTGAGACGTGCACAGAAAATCTGTGCCTTGCTCCCTGGCTGAAATGAAAATGGAACAGCCCAGCCCTGCCACCACTGGATCAGGAGTTATCTAAAGCAGGCTGGGGACGATTCAGAGGGACAGATAATGACATTGGCCTGGGAACTGGGAAAAGAAATGCTTCAAAGTAAAGCTTTGTGCTCACACTCTGCATTTTAAAAGTCACCACCCCCATTTTTCACTTCGTTTTAAATAGAGAACATAATCGAGCCGTCCTGAAATTCACATGACTGAAAAACTGTCTTCATTTTTCCTCACTGGATATGAAGTGTGAGGAAAACCAGAGCAAACCAGGCAAGCCCAGCAACGCCCAGAAACAATAATTATGTGATGTTTAATTACAGGAATTCTGTGCAGAGGGGATTTATTGCAGTGGAACCATGGAAGCACAGCTTCAGCTCTGCCCTGCACAGACCCCTCTCCCCTTCTCCTGCAGCTCTGCTCCCACCACCCTTCCTGCACCAAGGGGGAAATCCCTGACTGGAACAACTCCAGCAGCTCCCAGCCCTTGGAGCATCCAGCCCCTCTTGGAGCTGGATTGAAAAACCAAATCGGTCAGAGTGAAGAGAAGGATCGCTCAGGCATCTCAAATTAACCAGTGGAAGTTTTTTAGGAATGTAGACATGGAATATCCATTTGGAATGTGTTTTGGAGGCAGCATGGAATATGCAAAGCACTTACTCCAGGCTGGGTCTGGCTTGGGACCATCCATAAAGGTTGTGGACATCGTAGTGTCTGACTGGGGTCCCGTCTGCGAGGTAGTGCTGACCTTCCATGCATGGAGTTTTGTGGATTAATCCTGTTGACCTATATCCCAAATCTTGTGGAAAGGGAAGAAATGTATTTATTATTAATAGCAAGCACGTGTTAACCACTTGAGTTGTTTTTTCTTAATTTTCATAATCTTGTAGGCATGCGGTCTCTTTATACTGTTGGTTATTTATTTATAATTATCAAAATAGCATTTCCAAAATGGAATATTTCCAATATTCCTCTGCAGGTATCTGGGTTTGTGAATGTTTTAATAGATCAGTTACAGATGCTCTTACTACAGAGGCTCAAAGAATAAACAGTATATCAGAAAATATCTCAAATCTTTTTAAACACTGTCACTCTAACCACATAAACAGAAAAACGGGTGTGGTGGGATATGATCTGTGCCTGAATATTAATTTCCTGGAAATTCCTGAGAAACCACTTGTGAAACCTGAATACAACAGTAAACAGTGAGAGTATGCTAATAAACCATTAATAAATAATTCCTAATTAGTACTACTTTACACCAGTACTTCAGGAAAGCCGAGCTAAGAAAGCGAAGCATTTCAAGCATTTGACTGCTCACATAAATGGTAATGAGAGGAGACACGTGGGTATTTTCTAAGTATTTAATTAATTGCATTATTCATCTGAGAAAACTGCAAAACAGAGAGCTCAGTTCTCTGCCGTGCCTCAAGCAAAGCACTTGGACACAAAATAGGGATCAAAATCCATATGCAGGGAGGAGCTGGAAAGAACTTTATTTTTACAAAGTGCTGCACAGCTCCTGCTGAAATATCTGGGCTTGCAGTGGTCCATAATCTCAGGAATAAAGGGCCAGGTTCAGTGAGGAGCTGTGGGTTTATAAACCCATCTTTATTTTGACTTTTATGCCCCATATACCAGATAAGAATTCATGTAGGAACCAGAAAAACCTGAGACTGTTTTAAGGAGGGATCAGACTTACGAGGCATGTAGGGGGGATTATTTAGCAGGTCGTTCTTACAGCCACCTATGGCTCCATTCATAAAAGCTGCTGGTTCATTCATGTCCTGAAAAAGACAGAGTAAAACCCCTTAGTTTGCTACAGAACACCATAAATTGTGAATTGCACACGAGCAGTGTTGCAGGGTTCCTGAGGAGCCCCTGAAGATGCAGTCTCAGTTGGACATCCCATGTTCCTTAAAGGGGCTGACAAAAAGGCAGGAAAAGGATTTCCCATGGAGGCATGGAGTGACAGAAAAAGGGGGATGGCCTTGAGCTGAAGGAGGGAGAGATTAGGTGGGATATTGGGAAGGGATTGTTCCCTGTGAGGGTGGGGAGGGCTGGCATGAGGTGACCAGAGAAGCTGTGGCTGCCCCTGGAAGTTCCCAAGGTCAGGTTGGACAGGGATTGGAGAACCCTGGGATAGAGGAAGGTGTCCCTGCCCATGGCAGGGGATGGGCATAGAAGACTTTTAAGATCTCTTCCAACCCAGGCTATTCTGTCATTCAACCACTTTTCGTTTCAAGGGAACAACCTCTAAGATCATCAAGTCCAACCTTTCCTTAATGGGAATTTAACACAGGATCCTTCTGCCAGAGCAGTGCAGATCTGAGAATTAGGAATTGGGGTCCCCTCCAGCAGTGTCAGGCAGAGAAGGACAATCCAGAAATCGGATGCATTTCCACACTTACAGTCCACAGCCCATCAAACTTGAGGCTTTTTGAGGAATTGGGATTGTCGTGGACCTCCAGGATTTCCCTCTTCCACCACTCCATCGTGGAATTGCGGAAGAAGTCTGGGAAAGCACAGTGTGCTACATAATTCTGTAAAAACAGAAGGAAAACAAGACAGATAAGGGGGCTGAAGGTATTCCATAGTTAAAATTCTGGAATTTTAAAAAAAATAAATAAATAAATGAAGACAAAAAATAATGGCTTGTTCACTAAATTTTTTGGCTTTTAGGAAGGCTTAGTTGCAGTTTCTGCAACTTATTCATGCCATGAGATTTATCAATGAGTTTGCTATTTGAATTGATTAGTGTCTATATTTGAGTCCAGAACCAAACCATGTCAGTATTTACCTCTACTAGTTCTTCATGAGACAGTGACTCATTGATTTGGACATTGGGAAGAAACGACCAGACCTAATAGGACAGAGAATATTTAAAATAAACAAACCACACTAAATACAAACTGAGCATCAACAACACGCAGGTTTAAATACTCTTCCCTAGACAGTACCTTGGAATATAAAATTTCTTTGGTATCAGGCCATTGTACGAAGACATTTTCGGCCTCACCTCTGCTGAAGGCAGGATAATCGGTTTCATTCCCAGAAATGGCTGGATCCTGTAATTAGAAACACTTTTACCCTTGTGCCCAAAATTGATGTTGGATATATTCTCAGTTTTGTGATGCTGTATTGGGATTTAAAAGCAATATTCCAAACTGACCAGGATAATGATAAATCTCATTCCTTCTGATTTGATTTTGTCGACCAGAGCCGGTAATCCAGCAAATTTTGAGGAAATGGTGAAGTCCAGGTTTCTTTCCATGTAGTCAATATCTGTATATTGGACATCCTGCAGTTCAAAAAAAAACAACAATTAATTTTAAAGTATTTTCTCCCCTTTTTTCGCCAAATATTAAAAATCAGACAAAATAAGTTAAATGTGGAATTTTGATGTGTAAAATTGGAAGCAGTGGTAACTTCAGGCTGAAGTTGTTAAATGAACAATACACAACCTATGAGCAGGTCCCAACCAAAATAAACCTTTCACTGCTGCATTTAAACTGAGGGGAGAAATTGATAAAAATAGAGAAAAAAATGGATTTTTCTGTACATATGTACACAGAAACTGCACCTATATTTCCATAAGGAAACAATGAAAATAGTTATTCTCTATTGAAATATTGATATTATTATATTTAAATTATAATTATATTAAATTATAATTATATTTAAATTATAATCATATTATATTTTAAATGAAGCTACATTCAATTTATTTAATATATAATTTTGTTAGATCTAGGTGCTATTACTACTATTACAAACAATTTAAATTATTTAATATATAATTTATATATTTTATATTATATATTTTCAATATATTTAATATATTAATATATGATTTTGTTAGATCTAGGTGTTATTCCTACTGTCCCAACAATTTATTTAATTTATTGAATATATAATATATATATTTTATATTATATATTTTTAAAATATATTTAATATATAATTTTGTTAGATCTAGGTGCTATTACTACTATTCCAAACAATTTAAATTATTTAATATACAATTTATATATTTTATATTATATATTTTAATATATTTAATATATTAATATATAATTTTGTTAGATCTAGGTGTTATTACTACTATCCCAACAATTTATTTAATTTATTGAATATAATATATATATTTTATATTATATATTTTAAAAATATATTTAATATATAATTTTGTTAGATCTAGGTGCTATTGCTACTATTCCAAACAATTTAAATTATTTAATATACAATTTATATATTTTATATTATATATTTTAATATATTTAATATATTAATATATAATTTTGTTAGATCTAGGTGTTATTACTACTATTCCCAACAATTTAAATTATTTAATATATAATTTATATATTTTATATTATATATTTTTAATATATTTAATATATTAATATATAATTTTGTTAGATCTAGGTTATTCCTACTATCCCAACAATTTACTTAACTTATTGAATATAAAATATATATATTTTGTAGTATATATTTTTAAAATATATTTAATATATAATTTTGTTAGATTAGGTGTTATTCCCAACAACAACCTGTGCCAAATCACAGCAGACTTGACACAGAGCATTATGGCAATGAAATTATGCTGCTTTATTTTTTTTCCCCTGCTGTTTTTTCTTAATCACTGCTCCTCCCTATCATTCTTTGGTGTGAACAATAAAGAAAATTAAGCAGCTTTTAACACAGCCCAGAGTCCGTGGCACAAAACCTGCTCTTCTCTACCACACTGGGGGTTTTTTCTCGTTGGTTACTGCTTTGGTATTTAAAAGGATTTAGTCAATGCTACGAAGCCAAAAGCTCAAATGTTGTTTTCTCCCAACGTACGTAGGGAATCTGAGCTGCCTTCATTTCCTCCACGACCTGGGCGACCTCCGAGTCGTTGGCGTATCCGTAGCGGCACAGCTGGAATCCCAAGGACCAGTAGGCTGGCATCACCGGGCGCCCAATCAGCTGGAGAGGGGAAAGGGCGCTCGTGGTGAGGAGGGGAAGAGAAACCAAAACAACCCCCCAAAGCCCGGCCTTAGTCAGGCTCCTACTTCAGTGTATTCCTGGACCACGAGCTCGGGAGTCGGGCCCAAGACCATGTAGAAGTCGAGGATCCCTCCGATGGTGCGGTAGGTCAGGGCAGGGGTGGGCTGGAAAGTCACATCTGGAAGTGGAGGGAAGGAAGTGAGAAAAGGATGCCTGGATTTGCCACCAGAGCAAAACACTGACTGTAAAAACAGAACACACGGAGGAGGGTGGAGAGAGTTCACAAAGCTCCCTGGACAAGAGGGGACGGCTTCAAAATGACAGGGAGGAGGCAGAGATGGGATATCGGGAAGAAATTGTTGCCTGTGGGAGGGGTGAGGCCCTGAGGGTGCCCAGAGCAGCTGTGGCTGTCCCTGGATCCCTGGCAGTGCCCAAGGCCAGGCTGGACATTGGGGTTTGGAGCAGCCTGGGACAGGGGAAGGTGTCCCTGCAGAGAGGTGGAACAGGAGGAGCTTTAATGCCCCTTCCAACCCAGCCCATTTAAATTTTCATGGAATAAATTAAAAGTTTTCTTACCCATTGCATTGCTGTTAAGCAAGAGAACTCCGTGGGCATTGCTATCTTCTTCAAGAGCCATATAAAATGGGTGAAAACCATAGGAATTCATCATGTACTGCAAATAAAATACATTTTACTGAGGAAACATTGCAAACATTTGCTTATTAACATTTAGTGATAAAATTAATGAAAGAGGAGACAATTGCCAGACATAGCAAACTTTAAATGTTTACACCTAAATCTTACCTAACCACAAAACAGACCTGCAGAAGGGCACTGGGAACATCACAATTTGTTGAGCTTCCTGCTCAGGCAGGAAGGAAAGCAAAGGTGTTTCTGCACTTAAATTTCACTAGAAGGTGCTTCCTCAGGACAAAACTTTCCTTTCTTCACAAACAGAGCCATGTCTACGTGCTCAGGAGGCGCTGGTGACATTACATTTAATTTTCCCGAAATGTTTTACAGCCTGAACTGGAAGTTAGAGCTATAATTAGCTGCTGCTGTTTTGTTGGCCATTCCCTGATAATTGGAAATTTGCTATCTTGTAGGAAATAAGACAAATAAACAGAGATAAGATTTCTGCTTCACCCGTGTAAGTACTAAATTAATCCCCAAGCAACAGCAGTTGTTCTGACTCATGTCTAATTTTCAAAACAATGAGCTGAGAAGAATAAAAAAAGGAGGAACGTGCTGCTACTCCTAAGTTATCTGTCACCTTCCCATATCTGAGGGCCTGGCTCCTCACATTGTTCTTGCAGGTGACAAATAATGGCTTTACAGAATTCCCTTGCCATGGGGACACCATCTAAACTGAGAACTGTGGTCAATATGCTCAGAGCCAATGCCCAGCTACCAGCAGACATCCACCGGATTTTAAAAGTCGTTGCTGAACATTTCTGCACTCATTGGTTCAAAAAAACAAAAAAAATCACATTTTCTTCTTCTTTGCCTACTCACAGTTGGAGGCTGGTCCCTGGTGAACATCCCCCAGGTGTTCCAGCTCATGTTGTGTCGGAACGTGGGGTGCTCGGCCTCTCCGAACCCGTAGATGTACTGGGACGCCAGGCGGGTGGAAATCTGGATGAACATGTCACTGAAGGTGAAGGTGGGCAGGCCTGAATTCCAGCTGAGGTGGGAAGAGGAGAAGAAAATAAGAATAAAATAAGAATAGAGCGTCCTCAGGGCTGTGTTTCTGGGCTTTCTTTTGGGCCTCTCTGTTTCTCTGGAAATCTCACGCTTCAGTAAAAGTGGACTACAACTCTTGTGGTTGTCAAGGAAACTTAAAGGATGTGAAATGGGGGTGTCTAAGAACTGCTGAGGAGTTTAGGGACACAAAGTCCTCCGAGTCTCTCAGAGAGGAATCGCACACAGGCATCGTGCACTGCAAGTTCCGTCGTATTTTAGCAATTTAGTGAGAAAATGCACTTCAGCACACTACAATCCTATTTTCCTCCCAGACTGGAGCCACATGGAATACAGTAAATAAAGTGCTTTTTGCAGTTCTCTGAACTTCCTGTGCAGATTACACTGAAATTGCATTCACAGGTCATATTTATAATAAATCAGCATCTTTCCAATTAGAAATCAAACTGCAGCCTGGTGGGCTCTGCCAGAGAATTCCATTGTTCCAGGAGTTTCATTTGCAGGTTGTGTTATTATTCTGGTTGGCAAAAGAGAACTCAACTCGCAATTGAGTTTTGAGTACTTTAGAAAAATGAATAAAAGTGTGTTTTTTTGAATAAAAAACAAGACACTCAACTGTTCTCTGCTTTCTAACTCTGACTTAATCAAGGAAAAATGGAGCTCCTGCCATACTCATCTGTCATGTTACCAAAACAAAAATTTCAAGTTAGTTGGGACACAACTTCTGTATTTTTCCCCAAAACTGACCCAAATGGTCAATCCTTAATAAGCAGTGCTGTGGTCACCTAAGGAGTATTTTAGGAACTGTATAAAATGATTTTGCCTCCCAGAAACTTGGGAAGCGCAGAAGGAGTTTGAGAGCTGCCAGCGCTCTTCACTCCCAACACAAAGAACATTTAAAATAATCACACAGAGAGGCTGTGCTTATTCAGAATAAGCAGAGAGAGAAAAAAGCTGGCAGGAAGGTGTGAAATGAAAGGGCAGGAAGGGGCAGTGGCTCACATGACTGTGCCCGTGCTCTTGCGGCGGATTTGGATGCCAAAGGGTTTGATCTGGACCAAGACGTCGTAGAGCCGGTCCTGGCTGGAGCTGGTGGGGGAGCTGGGCAGGTTCAGGGGCACGGGGACCTCGTATCGTGGGCTTTGAGGATCATAGATCTGTCAAGCAGAAATGAGTTGATTTAAACAAGACAGTTGTTCTGAAAGCTGGATCTGATACAAATTGTAAAACGCTTGCTGTGGTATTTTCTTTCAAATGCGTATTCTTGATCCGGTTCTTTCCCAAGATTTTGTTGTGGGGTGAAGAATCCCAACCAATGAACCTTGAAGATTTATTGTGGGTCAGGAATGGCTCATCTAATTAATTACATGAATTTAAAGTATATATTTATATTTAAAATATAGGTGTATATACTTTGCAAGTATGATAATTAATTTTCTAGTTCATCTTTTACTCAAATTTTAGGGTTCTTTTTCAGGTTTTCTGTATTTTAAAAGTGGATAGAAGTTATTTTTTGATGTCTGACCACTTAGCTCAAAATTATATTATTTATATTATATATCTATATCAAATTATCATATTATTAAAAACAGGGCAATAAATTACAGTTAAACAACAGTGCTTGTAAAATTTTGGAATAGAACTGCAATGCTGGATGTAAAAATAAACTGTAGTCATGAGAGACTTACAGATAAATTTACCTGTAGATTAACAAAATACTTCCAGTTTCAAAGTTCCTGGCTGACATCACACACACACACACTGACATTATACCTTTGATTCATGTCATTTCTTTGTAAAATTGAGTGCTAGGATTCTAAGATGAAAAAAAGATGCAGGCTAAGAGCAATAATAATTGGTTAGAAGGAGAAACATATTCACACAAGGCTGCTTCTGTCTGGGAAATATAAATTTGGCCCTTTGAGTTCCCAGAAATAAAATATTTGATGAATTGTGGGATGGCATTACCTTAAACTGCAGCATGTGGTTGAGATGATATTTCACCTCCAGGGCCAGGGTGTTGATTGGGGCAGTGAAATCCTCGTTGGCTCTGACCTTGTTGTCTATGGTGAGGGTGGCTTTGATTCCAGTGGAGGAATAATTGAGGCTGGATACATAGTAAGGGTTGTTGGAGCTGTAATAGCAGGAAGGAACACCTGGTTTTCCTGTCACCTGGTGCAAACAAAAAGGAGTTTCAGTTCAGAGAGTCAGCTGGATCTTTTTTATTAGGTATTAGCATGGAATCCTTCTTTTTATCAGATCCGTGGCAAATGTAGAATTTTTTTTGTGAAATTAATGGAATCCTGAATAAAGAAATATTACAGAATAATCTCTGCACTGGCTCAGGTGTAATGAAGCCATCCAGTGAAGGCTGTACAAATAGTTCAGTCAGGAAACGGAATCCTCGTGCAATGAAGATGGATTTAATTTCCCCATCTCTGTGATCTTCAGATCAATCCCTCAATGTGGTTTAATCTTGGCTTGTGGAAATTCCTAAAGCCTCGTCCCTTTTAATCCCATTGCTCTCTGGCTGCCTTCAAGGAGATGTGCCCAAAACCCATTTCATACCCAGGCAACATCAGAGCAGATCTTCCCACTGCCTTTATTCACACAAATTATCCTTAATACATCCAGTGAAAATTACATCCTACTCATCTGAGATCTCCTGACATTTCCAAATGTCCCAAATTACAAAAAAATTCTTTTAGCACTGCAACAAAACCAGAGCAGTTCTGCTTCAGCAGGGGCTGGTGCAGGAGCAGCCAGCACAGAATTCTGGATTTCATTCCTATAGGAAAGGCCCAAAAATTGGCATTTTAGATTTAGAAGAACAGGGAATAATTGAGTTGGAAGCACCCTCTGAAGTTCAACCCTGCCAGGCCATGTTGCTCTCACATGTTTATTAATAATTAATTAATAAATAATTGCATTGATAAATTAGTGCAATAAACAATAAAATAATTTATAATATTAATTCATGAAACCACGTGTCAGTGAGCTTCATGTCAGAGATAAAGGTTTGCAAATAGCTCCTTGATGTAGATATAAAGAAGTTCACAAATTAATCAAGTTTTTTTGTGGAATTCAAGGATTTCCTCTCAAACTGAGATCCAGAGGAGTTCATTTGACTTAAAATATCCCTGAGTGACCTTGAAGGTGACACAGGGGGCTGAGCCCTGCAGGCCACGGTGCCACTGAGGCAGAAGGGGCAGCTGAAGGTGTTCTTCCACTTTTTCATAACTCTAATATTATTTCTGTTCACCTTTCAAAAAATACCTCATTTTCCCTCAACTCCTGATATAATCTGGTACAATTTAAATGGTTGTCAGCTACTGAGGTAAATAAAATCCATCAGTACCATTTTATTTAAACCTGACTGATCTCCCAGACCACTTTTATTCTGTAACAACCACAAAGGAAAACCTTTTATTCTGGATTTTTATTTTTATTTCTATTTTTTTGCCTAATTAGTTTAGAGAAATAATGACTTACTTCCCAGGTGCAGCCACGTTGTTCACATTTTTCTTTTGTTGGGTCAGGGTTGGGATAACAATCAAATCTTTCATTGAGAGACACGTTTAGAGCCCATTTGACTGTGTAAGATTTTCCCAGCTCAAGCTGAAGTCCACTTATAACAGCAACCTTATAAATATGAAACAATAAACAGTTATTAAATGTCACATCCCACCCAGCTTTCCTTCAGTCAGAAGAGGTGCTGGTCCTTAAGAATAATACACTTAAAAACTGAAAATTTACAAAATCCCATCTGGTAAGTTTTGATACAGTTTCACTTTTACAAACACACACAACTGATATTTTTACAGATAAAATCTGAAGAATTAAGAGTCTAAAAATATGGAGTTAATCCCACAGCTTCCTTGGAAGCCAACAGGAATAAATACATGAAATAAGCTGTCTGCTGCACCACGAGCATAACTTAGATGCACTTACATGCAGCAGAGTTGAGTGTAATTGTACTTTTATTCTATAATAAAATTCACATTGTATTTCATTGAAACAACATTGGCACAGGGTACTGTCCTTTGCAACACATAAAATAAAGTTGATGCAATTTTAAATATGTTTACTTTCCATTTCCCTGTTATTGCTTTACCTTTGTGGCAGAATCATAGGTGGTATTAATGGGATAATTTTGTACAACGTTGTTCTGAGACACAGAAACTGTTGTTATTTCGTGGGGCAGTCCCAATATCTTGATTTCCTCGAATTTCAGGTTGTTTGGATCACTGTAGTTGCTGTGTGTTGCAGTCATTTGTAGAGCATTCTGGAAAATAATACAGTGGTCATATTCTTATTTTAAAAATCTGCCAAAAATCCTCCTGATTTACCAATTTTTTTTCCATGAAGATTTTCACATTGTAGCCTAAATAAACCAATATCTTTCCCCACAAAAATTAATTATTGCTCTGCTTGGTGTTACCACAACAAAGCTTTTCTACCACATAAAAAATAATTTTCAGAGTCATGTTTCAGCTTTATTTTTGCCTTGCTTGAGAAATAAAGAAAAGCTGGGGTGGGTCTATGACAGGGCAGATAAACTCCACCTGTTTGGGTTCCAACAACCAAAGGTTCTAATTTCTCTTGATATAAAAATACCATTTCCTATTCCATGCCATTAATTATTTTTGGATTAGGAGTCCAGGCAGAGGAATTGTACCATGTCTCACGTGAGTGCAGGATTTCCCTCCTGCCCTCCACGGGAACACTGAGGTTAATTTTAATTCAAATGTCATCACAGTCATGATTTCACTGCTGGGGTTTCAAACTCCAACAGCAACAATATCTACAAATGCTTCTCTGATTAATTATGGTTTAAATAATTACTGATTCATGCGCTTCACTCGTGTTCCTCTGCCTTCTCTCACTTGGTTTATGCTCTTTCATCATGGGAAAGGAATGAACACCTTTACCCAACATTAATATTATTATTATCATTGTTGTACAAATAATGTGCTATCATGCCATTTGCAACCCTTGTTTATGTGATAGTTACTGCCAATATTGGATAGAAACACTATCACAGCTCCACCCTGATGTCAATTAACCCTGCAAAGGCACTTCCACCTAAAAAAATCACAATAAAACTTAACCCTGATGTGGTTTCTGAGGGCTCAGGCAAGGTGTGGGTCTCCCTCACTCTTTGGAGCCATTCAGCTGTATTTTCACTGTATAAAAATATACATTTTTTACAGTGCCTCTGTTTTGAGAATCACAAACACTCTGTGCTTCTCCTTTCTCACTCTGTTTTAAGTGCCTCTTAGGCTTTAGAGTTTCCTTGTTCAGTAAATATTGCTGCTGAGTTTATTATGTGGAAGGAAAAAGGAGTTATTTAGATGTTTGTATTAACTAGGAGGAAAAAAACCCAACAGATTTCATCCCAGTTAAATGAGAGTATTTTGAACATGATTCCTCTTGGCAAATGTTTTGTTTTCCAGCAAATCTTACAGGAGAATAAAGAGAGAAAAGAACACTCTTGAAAGATACTGGATAAAAATCAGGAAAATACGATTATTTAAAATCAAATACTTACGTTGGAAACATTAAATTCATAGTAAATGTAGGCTTTATTCTGAATTGTACCTAAAAGGTAAAGAAACAAGTTACACTTGGAGTGCAGAAAAGAATAAAATTAAAGTAGAGACCATTAAAATGTTAATTATCAGGATTGCAGTCAAAGCTGCACTAAGCAACTCAAATATTTATTAATGTTTCTTTGAGGAACTGAAATGTCCCTTTTTCCTTTGGCCAGTCTCCCAGGAGATATAATTTTTTTTCACAAAAATTCATTGAAATCAGCTCTTCTAAAATGTAGTGATTTTTAATTCTACTGCTATTTCTTCTTAGTTTGTCTTAAATATAAAAGTTCTGATCAGAGGTAATCCTTTAACATAACCTAAATAAGGATTCTTCGTGCAAAAATAATGGTGGTGATAACAATAAAAATGATAAAGGCCATGGAACCATAAGAGAGGAAATAACACATGATCAGGAAAAATAAATAGAAAATGTGGTCAATTTGGCTTTTTTGGGTTTTTTTTTGTTTATTTTTCCCCACATACAAAAAGACAAATCCTGACAATGGTTCCCCTATAAAACTGAAGCCTGTAAGTTTTGGGCAGGCCATAAAATGATGCAATGTTTTATTGCTCTGTTTGGCAGCAGCAGTGAGGGCAGTAATGGCTTTGTTATTTTAGGCCAGGGGAGCACTGGAGCTGCCACCCCCATGCACAGCAGCCACCCAAGGCCTGCCGGATTTATGGCAGCAATAATCAGCTGAATCACTGCTCTATTTCTTAAAAGCAGCCCCAACTTTCACTAAATTCCAGAAATAGAGGCTCGGGAGGTTTCCTGGGAGATATGACTGGTATAGCCCGCAAGAAGAAGGTGTTGGACAAGCGGAATGCATAAAGTTTTCCAATATTGATGCTCAGATACCTCCCTGGATGGGCAGTGGTTTGCCTAAATCCCATGGGAAAACCCTGTCACCTCATGACAATCTAAAGATTTCTCCTGAAAACCAGAGGTTTGACCATAAAGTAGAGCCTTGTGTCTTTTTCCTTTGCTTGTGTAGAATTACCTTGTGACTTCGATCTTACATTAAATAATAGTCACAGTTTTCTACTTAAAAGTGATGAAAAACATTTGATTTACGAGCAAGTAGCAGCAGTGTGTTGCAATGTCTTCTTTTCAGCAGGAACTTTTAAAATCTGAGTTTGTTAAATCTTTGTTAACCATATTTATTTCACTTCTGGTGACTGCTCACCTGTAGATTCTCCATCATCCCAGAACAAATCCCCGGATGCTTCACTGTTGCTATCCAGGGCAATTATGAGTCCCATTGGATTCCTGCGGCTGTGGAAGGAGATTTATCTGATTTATAACAAACATCTAAACATTCTTGATGCATCCTCCATGTTCATGTAAGAGTGAAACACCCAACAGGGTCACAATTCTTGGAGAATTGCGTTAATTAAGTTTAATCCTTGGTTTCCTTTCATTTTCATGCAAATGGTTTAAAATACCCCGTGAGTTTAGAGATTTCTATGCAAAGAATTCATCATTAAAGGAGTGGAAGTGAGGTTTGGCTCACAGCTATTCCCACATTTCAAGGTGAAAATCATAAATACAATGGGCTGCTATTATTTGCAACCTAGAAGTTCTCAGCCCCGTTATGGGGGGAAAAAAAAAGTTAAAATTGTTCCATTTGGGATCCTACCTTGCCACTGTGGTGGTGGCTGGTTTCTGAGTAGGGAAAATGTATCCTCCTCTCAGGTGCAGCCCCATTTTATCTGCTGGGGTTTGTATCTCATGCCACACTTTCCTTAAAACGACTGGTTCACCCTTATGGACAGAGAGTGAAAAGAGAACAGGAGTTTTGTATTACTGCTGGGTGTTTTCTTAAGTCCTGAGTTTCATCAAGTTGTTCCTTAGAAAAAGCTTAAGTTATGTAAATATCTATGTGTTGATGGGCACATAAAATAAAATAATTGCATATCATTATGATTTAATGTCAATCTGAGCCCTTCCTTGAGGCACCAGGTCTTGTGCTCATCCAACCACCCTCCATCCCTTGTCTCCCAAATAACCCCAAAGTCTTTCCTTGTGTCTCTGTCCCCAAAGCAAGGCTGACAATCCTATTTCATCACAATCCCATTTAGAAAATGGTGTAAAATCCCATAATATCTATCCCCTGCATTTCCTTACCGTGTCATACTCGTACCACTCTCCCTCAGGAAAGAACACACGAGTGGACTCCGCACCCTAAAAGGGGACAAAGAAACAACTCTCATATTTCAGCTTAACCAGATAAACTCAGTTTTCCAATAAAGCTGAAGTTCACGGGGAGGAAATCATTGATATTTCTACACTTGGCTGTTTCCTGGTGTTTAGGATGGTGCCCAGGCAGGGGGAAAAGGGCAATCCAAGCAGGATTTCTGCAAAGCTGCTGGGGTGTAACTCAATTGCTGCTCTGCAAAGTGGCAGCTCCTTGAAAGCCACCCAAAGCCACAATGCTTCAAACCCAGTGAACCAGATCCTATCCACGAGTACCTCTCCATCTTCTTTATTTCCATGTATTTTGGGGCTGGCACTTTTCAGATTCTCACTTTCCCTTTCTGTATTTAAGAAATGTTTTATGTTTCTCCATGGCAAATGCGTTGCTGGCAGGAGAAATCATTATTTACAAGGTTCTGCCACAGAATAAGCCACAAGCTTTTTGTTTTCTTGCTGTACCACAGAGCAGCTGAAATGCAGCAAGAGAAGCTGACTGCAAAGGAAATTCAGGAAATGATGTGAAGATGAGGTAAAGCAGAATATCAGACCAGATATCCTTGGCTCCATAGAAGGCTGGAAAACAGGGGTAGGATTCCACTGCAAGATTTTCTTTTTCAGCAGGGGTAAAAATACGTGAGAGAGCAGTGGGCTCTGTCACTGGCAGCAATAAATGAAGGAGCAGGGATGGGTGACTCAGCATGGCCCATGGTTACTGGAGAAATCCCAAAGCAGCCAAACCCACCGGCTCAAGAACAGGGGAAATCATCAGCCCAGGGCCCCACAGGAACTGCCTGTCGATGTCCCAGGTTGTTTCATCAGAGTAGAACCTGAATAAATGTGAAGGATAGAGAAGAAATTGGCTCTTTTTTGTCATTTATATCAGCAGCAACCCCAAGGTTTCAGTGTACTGATTGTCCACAGTCATGACTAAAGGACGCCATATAAAAATCCCCTCTTGATTACCCCAAAATGGGGTTTCACAGATCGGCAAGTCACCTACAGACATCCCAACGTGCATTTCCTTCACAGGGCAGAGGTTCAGCAAGTCCCCAAGCCCATGAAGTGTATCAGATTCTCGAAGTGGTTGTGACACTCCCCAACTCACTCGTGCAGCAGTGGCCTCACGACGGTGTGTCCTTGGGTGTGAGCTTTGTAGAGCAGCGTGTACAGGTAGGGCAGCAGCGTGTAGCGAATGTTCAGGTAATGCTTGGAGCTGTTCACCAGCAAGGAGTTGGGTCCAAACACAGCTGGGTCTTGATGCTGGAAGCAAACACCCACTGTTATCATTTCCAGGTTTTCAAAAACACTTTGCAAACGTGAGGAAAGATGTTTGAGAGGGGCTGGGGTTGCGTGGGGCAGCTCTGCACTGGGTTCTCTGTTCTGGTGCTGTCACCTGGTGTCCTGTCCCCCTCTGGGCTGTTTGCACTGCCCATCCCTCCTTGTCCATCAGGGTTATTCCAGGATTCATCCTGGCATTCAGGTTCATGCCAAGGGGCTTGGCCTGTGGATCACACAGACCTCGGTGTTCTTGGTGGTAGGAGCAAAAATATTCATAAAACTGTTACCAGATAATTGTATTCTCAATTAACCCTTATGAAACCCAGCCTCTCCCATCCATAGTTTCATAAAGCTTAGGGTTCTGTTTTCAAGCTAGTCAGTGATAGTGAGGGTAAGAAGTGATATTAGAGGAAATGTGGTTGTGTAACACAAAGCAGCTTTGAACAGAAAGCACAACTTACCATGAAACCTTCACAGTTGTGGTTCCTGGAAAATGGGTAAAATGCTCCCACCTGCATCCATCGTCTGCAAAGTTCCTCTGTGGTGTTTTCACTGAAACCACAAATATCTGCTCCAATCTTTAAAAAATAAAAATTTAGAAAATCAGGATATGTTGGATGTCCAGTGTTCTGCACCTTGAAAGGCACAACATGTTTATAACTTCCCTCTCCCAAATCCAGCAATGCTGCCCCAAAAATCAAACTGACCCCTCACTAACACTGCCCATCATTCTGCTTCCTCCAAATTTTACCTTCCTGCTTGGTGATCATATGCACAGAATGGGAAAACAGCTTCAAAGCCATTCAGATTTAAATCATAAAAAGGATTCTGGCTATTTCCCTTCTAAGTGGATGTCTCTAATTTGAAATTATAAGAAAACCAGGAATTGTTTCACATCCCTCAGTAGTGTTTAAAAATTTCTAAACTGAGAGGTAGACTGGGATAAGATAATAAGTTTGTTACCCACTTTTATGTTGCCACAACCACCAAAATCAAAATAAATGGCCTGAATCAAGCCCTGATAATTGAAATGTTCAAAGGAGATTCCTAAGAAGGGTTAATTTTGAGGTGCCAGTGTAAGTGGTTATTTAGAGTGGTTGGATAATCTGTCCTCAGTTTTGAAAGGATGGCACAAACTGATATCCTACATAAGGTATTCCAAAGAGGTTGAACTCCAGCATTCCAGGGATTGCCCATCTCATCTGGTCCCAGGTGGCTGAATTATCCCCCAGCCAGTGTCCCCCGTGCTTTCCTGATCCTGCAAAAGTAGACCTCGAGATGAGGAAGCTTCTCTTTCCTGGAAACACCTTCTCGATGGCTCTGGAAAGGAATGAGACTGGAATTACACAGAGGGAAACACAGCTGGGACATGGATAATCCTGAACAAAGCAGATTTAGACTGATTTGCCCTGACGGTTCATCCCAGGGATGGGGACACCCCTTTTGCAGGTGTGTTTTAGCAAAGTTCAAGATATTAATTTGAAATAATCTCTTTACACAGCTGTGACAGCCAATCTGTGGCTTTTCCTACCAACTCCAGCCTGTGGATTTTGCCTTGGCTAAATTGGCCTGACTGTAACCCAGCATTTTCCAAGAACCTCGTTCCTTTAGCAGTCAGGTCTTGTGGTACTTTGGAAAATGCAGGTCATGGACTGTTCTGAAACATTTCTGCAGGATTTTTAGGATGCATTCCTTACTTCCTGCTGGACATGATCATGGAATATCCATAAAGATTGTGGACATCGTATTGCTTCCCCCACTTCTGCACTGCATCCAGGCAAATTGTCTTGGAATACATGAGTTTGTCGAGGATCCCTTGAAGAAAGGAATACAAATAGCATTGGTAAGGTACATTTTTACTGTTAATATTTCCAATCTTTAATGCACATTTATGATATCCAAGCACCTTTTTTTTCCTCTTTATTCTTTCACTCAGGCAGTTTAATTACTCCAAAACCAAAATGCTGCTCTTGGCTGTGGGTTTGGTTCATCATTTCCACTCCTGAGCTTTGCACCCATCTGAGGAACTGGGAACTGTGCTCTAAATTCCTCAATCACCATCTGACAACACGCTGGCAAAAGGTTACTTAAATCTGCTATTAATACAAACTATGAACTCCATTTGGGTTCTGCAAATATCTGAAAAACTACTGACACTGCAAGAGGATCGTTACATTATCAGACATAATTAAAGCAATAGCAATATCCAATAATTATTTGACAAGATAAAAGAGGAGTTTCTATAAACAACACCTGAAGCATACACAAATACAAGCCCATAAATATTATTTTCTGTCAATAGGAATGTCCAAACCCCACCCATAAGAACTACACTAAAATCATCCTTGAAAGCAATTAACATTTTATTTGATATTTTATTATTCTGATTACAGCAGCTGGACTTACTGGGAGTGTAAGGAGGATAGTTTAGGTCATTCTGTGCACAACCTCTTTTTGAGCCTTGAACAAAGCTGGACACTTCATTCATATCCTGGAAAGGAAAGACACAGGATGTAATAAAGTTGCTTTAAGCACATTTCCCTAAAAAAAATCTTCCTCTCTATTCCCTCATCCTTTAAGGAATCATTAGCTGCTATTCTTCAACATCTCCTTTCTGATTGCAAAAATACCTTTCAATCCAATAAAAATTCATTGTAATAAACACCTGCTATCACCTAGATCCAAAAATCAAACTCCTGAATTACTCACAATCCATAGTCCATCGTAGGGCACCATGTCATAGAACAATTTGCACTCGTCCACCCACCAGCTCGTGCCCTCGGGGCTGGTGAAGTCTGGGAACACAGTTTCCCCTGGCCACACCTGGAAAATTCCAAGGAAGATAATTAATGAAACTTTGAATGGGATTTAAAAGGGTTCATAGGATCACAGACCCGCTCAGGTTGGATGGGAGCCTAAAGAACACAAAGAGGAAGAATTTCTTAAAGTTAAGTCCTTCAATTGCTTTTCTTGTGAGTCCTACAAGGAACAGTACACAGCTGAGAAAATTCTCAATAGAAGTTAGGATTATAAATTAAAAGGATAATGTGGGATCTGGCTCTTCAGCTGCTGCTGGAAATAAACAGGAGCTGGCTGGTGAAATGTCCCTTGAGCCTTCAAACTACCCTTTAATGTAAAAAACTTTTAATGCTAATGTAAAAAAAAAAATTAGGGTTAATGTGAGCAAGTCTAATTTTAATTGCTATTTTAGTTCTATTTTTCTTTAAGAAATTAAAATTTTAAAAATATTCAATTTGATGTAGAATTAGTGAAAAATACCTTTTAAATGTAAACAATTGAAAAAAGTAAAGAAAAGTTGAGAATTACATTTTTATCATATTTTACAAGAGACCTTACAACTCTGCTCTCACTGGCAGATAAGTCCCTGAGTTAAATTAAATCATAACAGTGACAAGAGATCAAATTCAAATGTGTAAAACCACAATTACCTCCCCAAGTAATGGTGTTATTCCATCTGACTCGTTAACCCAGACTTTTCTCGCTGTTCCCCTCCTGTAGCTTTCATAGGGACTTCCATCAGACAGATTTTGGGTGCTGATAGCAGGATCCTAAAGAAAATAAAAAATGACAAAGAAAAGAAGAAATCAGGATATTCCATCCATTATTCCAGGCCGTAAGTGCAATAATTACATAGAATAAATAAAGACTAATAATAAATAACTGTAATGAAAGTGTTCCCAAGTGAAAAAAGGAGTAATTAAATGCTTACCAATATGATGATGTATTTTAGATCATAGCCATGCAAATAAGATGCAAATTCAGGGAGGTCTTTAAATTTCACTTTGTCATAAGTAAAATCTTTCCTTTTGTCCATATACTCAATATCAATGACTTGGGCATCCTGAAAGAGGAGAGAGTTCAGCTTTCCCATGAGAAATGATTGGTTAAGATTTTTATTAGTCCATTTTCTTCCCAAATATTAGCTACATATTAGGGTATTTTGATTCTATTGAAGACATTAGGTTCATATCTCCTAAAATTTAATTTTAGAAGTTAATTGCACTTTGTCTTTGACTGACAATATATTAAGAATAATATATGGTTCCATAGCTGTCCATAGGACAATAAAAAAAAACATTTCAAGAGAAGAAAAATAGATAGAGTTGGAAAGAATAAAAGAAAAATGATTACAGTAAAGTGTTTGAGTAAATCTAACTGCAGTAAACCCACCCCCCTCGTTCTGATGTTCTGATAACGGGTCTGACATCAAAATGCACAAAAACCTTTGACACCACACGTTTCCTAACCCAAACTGATGGGAATTGAGGCAGCTGTAGGGTGTGGGTGGTGTCCCCACGCTCCATACTCACGTAGGGCAGGTCGACAGCCCTGTTCCTCTGCACAATTTCCTTCACCTCGTCCAGGGAGGCGTAACCGTAGCGGCTGAGCTGGAACCCCAGGTTCCAGTAGGAGGGCAGTGCTGGCAGTCCCACGAGCTGTGAGGGGAAAAGAAAAACCCCACGTGCTGTTGGACACCCTGTGTCACCTCATCCCCTTTCCCTGCTTCCACTGATGCCGCAGGATTTTATTTTTCTCTTTTCCATGCATTTGTAACCCTGCAGTTCTTTCCAGAACTCCAAACTCCACACACAGCGGCAGCTGCTGCTTTCCCATTCTGGGCAGACACAACAATTCCTCCCCAGGCCTGGCAATCAAGGACACCTCAGTGCCCCAGGCCCCAGAAATGGCAACAAAAGGGAGCTGGGCCAGCAAACTTGGGCTAAATGCCTTCATCAGCTGCAGCTGGAATTGCAGGATTGACCCCCAATGTGCAAATGGACCAAACTTGTCAAAGTGTGAAACCCGTGAGCCGTGGGACATTTTGGGTGCAGCCCCTGGGGGGCTTCACCTGCCCTAAATGTGCCTGGAGGGCCCTCAAGAAATAGAAATAGAAATGATTTGCATTCCATTAGTTCTGTCTGGCCTCTGTTTCTGGGTAGCCTCAGAAAAAGGCATCACCACATTTCTCAAGTCTACTCCAATAGCACGCACTAAATGAGCACCCAACCCTAAATACAATAATGTTTGCCTATTATTTATTTGTTTTAATAAATGCTGGTATTTTGGGACAATGCCCACTCTTTAAGGTGTCACTGGAACTGAGGCAGGTCTCAAGAAGTGCAAAAGACACTCGGTGATATCTTGTGATCACAAAATCCAGACATCCTGCAAACACACTCTCTATCCCAGAATATTGCCATGTGAACAGGAATTAGTCCTCATGACAGGAGCAAGAAAACCTCAATTATTCTAGAGACCATCTCCAGCTCTAATGACCACAGGGTAAATTACAGATTAATGGAGCAATGGATTTTGGAGCACGGTCTCCTCTCCAGCACCCAGAAAAAAAGAATATTATAAAATAAATCCCAAGCACTTTGAAAAATTCTGCTCAATGTATAATTCCTGTAGGTGAAGGTACCTGCAGGTACTCCTGGACTACTTGTTCTGGAGTGTTCCCCAGGAAGATGTAGAAATCCAGGATGCCTCCAATGGTTCTGTAGGTCACTGCTGGAGCAGGCTGCACCACAAACTCTGCCAGACAAGAGTGCACAAAAACAGTGCTGAAGGACAGGAAAGCCTAAAATAACTTTGCCATTTTCTAGTTGATGATTAGGGAATTCATGGAAATAAAAACCACAAAATGCTTAAAGAACCTGAAATCATGAGCTGAACTTGCAAAGAAGGGGAAATCAGACAACTCTTTGTGTCCCTATTTCCATTCCTTTACATCCTACAGAAAAGAGAACCAGAAGAAATCCAATGGTTCAGCCTTTTATCTCTGAATTTTTAGTACAACTTTCCTGCCCAAAGATGTGCAGAGCTCATTAAACATAAATATAAATATACTTATCTCTGAGGGGACTAAAGGACATTTACTTCCAAGTGTTTTTCACCACAAATTTAGTCTCTTATTTCAGTGCAGACCTGTACAGCCTTTGGAAAAGTTCCTGACCCTCAGATTTCCATCAAACTCCTCCAGTTAACTGAGAGCTACTCACTGCTTGTATTTGAAATATTGTTATACACCACACTTGTGGCTGCCCTCAGATATTAGGGGTGTTTTTAAGAAGGGACACTTACATCAGCTCAGTTTTGATTGCAACCCAAAAGATCATTTCAAAAGAAATTCATCTTCTCAGAGCCACAGAGAAATGTTTCTTACCCATGGCATTGCTGTTCATCAGGAAAACACCAAAGGAGGCTCCAGTGCTGTCTTCCAAACACAGGAAGAAAGTTTGGGTTCCATATAAATTATCCATTGCCTAAAATAATAAAGGGAACAGGCAAATTGATTGACATCTAATAGCAGGATCTATTCTGGAATATTTCAAAATATATCACGGGTAGAACTCGAAATGTCTCAAAATGGAGCAAACAGCAAAAATGTAAATCCTGATGCTTCCCTGTTTTATATGTTCTGGTGTTCCTGGTGTTATTCTCCTTTATTTGCCATTAAAACAAGAATAAATAGATAACAGATCTGATGGATCTCCAGGAAAGCTGGAAGATATTACAGCTCTATTTCTGGGGAATAAATGTGCTGATCAAGAACTTGAGAGGTTCTTCCATCCCCTTTCACCATAGGTTAGGTTTTACATCTAATCTGTATTTCTATTCATCCTACAAGGCAATAATTTTGATGTTTAATCTGTGGAAATAGGAGAGTGCCACGCTGCTTTTTCATTTCCTTTCTAATTCTTTTTTTTATTTCTGTTGTTATTACTAGCACCACAACCCCTCAGAAATGCTAACGATTGCTGCAATAGTTGTGCTTTTTCTCCTGAAAAAGCAAATTCAGTTCAAATGCACAAGAAACAGAACCTGAGCAATTAGAAACCAGCCTAACTTGGTGCTGTTCAGTGTTATTTTATCTTGGTGAGTCTGCACTCAATGGAGCCATTCAGTGAAGAACTATCTTCAAACCAGAGGAAATAGTGAGAAGGAATCTCAAGGCAATGGGTACAAATTCCAGATTATTAATTAACCACATGCAGCCATCTCCCCCTCAGGTTTCAGTCTGTATATCACCTGTTGCAGCAGAACAAGAGCTCTCTCTCAAATCTGGGAGTTGCTTTATGAAGCTGAGGTAATGGTGAAAATAATCTTAAAATTATCAAAAAATGGGTGGCACCAAAATTGTTTCATAAAGAGACAGCCAGAAAACTATAAAAACAAACAGCAGCTGACAGACATATTTTATTTTGGAAAGAGACAGCTGTCAAGGAGAATTTTCCCATTATTTGAGCTCCAAGGATGTTGCTGAAGCAGCCTGGGCCATCTGAAATGAACCCTGAACGCAGCAAAGCATGTTGTTATTTATTAGTATGTTATTTATTAGTATGTTATTTATTAGTATGTTATTTATTAGTATGTTATTTATTAGTATGTTATTTATTAGTATGTTATTTATTCTGATTATCAGCAGAAGATGAAGACCCATCTATTAAGGTTTATCCACTGGTTTTCCACTGCACACCAACACAAAAAAATCAGGGAACACCCATCAGCACCACGGAGCTTTTAGTAACAACAACACTCCTGCAAAATCTTTTAAGGAAAACTCAGTGGAGTGCTCACTGCCCGAGAGGTTTGGGTCACAAAACTGCAAAGAATGAAGGGAAACAAGCCCAAACTCACTGCAGAGGGGCCAACATCCCTGTTGAAGATAGGCCAGGTTTTCCAGTTGACGTCGTGCCTGTACTGCTTGTGCACGTGCTCCCCCACGCCGTAGATGTTGGCGCTGGGCAGTTTGATGGAGAGCTGCAGGAACTGGTCAGAGTACTGCAGGGGTCCGATGGTCGTGTCAAACCTGGTGAGAAAGTGCAAGAAAAATGAGCAGGAAGGAGGAGTTTTACTGAGAGTTGTTGCAAGAGGTGTTTCTGCTCCTCTCAGCTGGAGATGGATGGCAGAGCCAGGTCTACACCCAGAGCTTTCAGGTTTTCTTCCAACTGCTGTTGGGAGCAGAACTCTCTTTGGGGGTCTCAAATGGAACAAATGATGGTGGAAGGTCACAGACTCAATCAGAATAATCAGGATTTTGGTAATGAACTGCCTAACACGTTGTCCTTTTATTGAGGCCTCTGTTTTGTTGGACTGTTTAAGAGTTGGGGAAAACCAATGATCTTCTACAAATAAATTTATCAAGAATTTATCTCTGAGGGGCTGCCTTATCCTGTAGTAGCAACAGCTTCCTCTTTTCATCATCATTCTTTCTTTAGAGACCCAAATGTAAGCACTTCTATGAAATGAAACAAAGGCCTAAGGAAATGTATGCAGTATTCCAGAGAATTCTTTCCATGTGATCCCACAGGTGTCTCGTGCCCCTCCCTGGACCTGTTTAATCAGTCAGGCACTGCTGGCTGCCAGGTCTGTGCCCTCTGTAATTGCAAATCAATCATTACAGAGGATTCCAAGGAAGAAAACAATACCAATAAGAGCCAAAAGCAACCCTTAATTAATTAAGCTGGAAGCCTTGCTAATCCAAGTGGCCCAGCCGTGTGACAGGTAATCATTCCTGGCTGATTTAATGAGCACCTTCACCCTGGCACTTCCCCTCTCTGAGGCCACCTGGACACCTCTGGGTTGGTGGGTTTGGTTTTACTCATTTATTTTTAAAGCATAAATGGGATGAGATAATTCAGTATTCAAAGTCATTAAATATTTTACACACAGCCATACACCAACTGCCCTTGGATATCACAGGTCTAAAGGGCAGCCTGATTTTGGTGGTGCTAAAGGGCAGCCTGATTTTGGTGGTTCAGGCCCTCAGCATGAGCACAGCAAAGAAGATAAAAGTACAGTCAGGAGTTTTCCCACATGGTTGGAAGCACTGGCAGGGAGTCCTTCAGGTAATAAAAATTCCCCATAGTGAGATTTCCTCAGCACTGAGGGAACGTGATCGAGAGCCACACCCAAAACCTTTCAGACAGAGCTTGTTCATCTCAGAGTTTGTTCCCAAAGTCATCCCAGGAGTGCTGGAGGGACATCCACCAGACAAGAAAAGGGAAGGAGTAGAGTCTGTGCCCGAGAGGAAACCCTGACAGGTGGCATCTGCTGTGGCATCACCAGCTCTCAGGGAGCCCCAGTGCCACCTGAGCCCCTGAGGAAGCCCCAGCAGGACTTACAGCACTTTGCCATTGCTGGTTCTGGTCACCACGAGGCCGAAGGGTTTCTGCTTCAGCTCCACCTTGTAGCTGAGGTCGGAGGCCATGGAGCCCTTGAATGGCTGCACGTGCTCGTGAGGGACCTCGAACCTTTTTGCCTTAGGGTCAGTGATCTGCACACATTTACACAGCACAAATGTTGGGCCTTTACAGATTAGTCCCTAACACAATTTCCAGCATTATCCATAATACTCAGGGTATTTCCCCCCTTATCCCAGTCTCCTCTTCTGCTTTTATCGCTGTTCATTTCCAAGTTTAATTACTCATTTCCAGCCATTTTCTTCAGAATATTTGACTCTGTGTTTCCCTGGCTCTCCATGAACCCACCACCACAGGACAAACTCCCACAGAAAGTTCTCAACCCCACAAGTCACTGATACCCCACATCCATGGCACAGGCTCGAGCTCTCCATGGAAAACACAAACCACTGCAAAAGCTTATATTGTCTATCAAAATAACTGAGACATGTGACCAGGCCATAAACAAAAAGTAAATACATTTATCCCCCAAATCTTCCTGTGATGAGGACAAATGGTAGATAATTAAAAAGCTGAGCTTTTCAAAGCTCTTGGTGATTTTTTGTGCAGAATTCCCACCGTGCCAAGTGCCTGTTAACCTGAGGCATTGCAACAGCAGGGAGGACAACGAAAGGACTTCAGTGGGAACCATGAGAGTGCTCCAGAGACATCAATCCTACACTCCCTGCACAGGCATCCTGACATCTCGCAGGGAAAACAGGCCTTGGAGCAGAGGAGGACAAAGGCTGACCTTGAATCGGAAGCGGTTCTTTGTCTGATACTCTCCCGTGAGCAGCACGGTCTGGATGTCATTCCCGAAGAGGGAAGGGGATGGCAGCCTCTTCAAGGTGGCCTCAAACCCTTGGGAGACAAACACGGGGTGTTGGGGGGAATGGGAGCTCAGGGCTGGCAGCTGGGGGGCCCAGGCCAGAGCTTACCTGCCTGGGTGGGTCTCTGGGAGCCCTGCACTTGGTAGCCGTGGTTGGGCGAGAAGAAGCACCAGGGCACGCTGGTGTCGCTCTGGGGGCTCCAGCAGCAGCCACGGAGGGAGCAGGTGCTCTGAGCAAGGGCAGGGGGACACAAATCAGCTGGGGTTGCACAAATAAATCCATACTAAACCAGTTAAAGCACACATTTCACCCCTAACGCCAGAAAACTCAATAATTTCTGCGCCCAGGCCAAGTCCTCCTTTGAAGAACTCTGAGTGAACTCAGCACCACAGAAAACACTAAAGAGGATTTTTTCTGGATTCAGAGTAAACTTGCTTATTGGGTGTGCATTCTTTCTTAAGACCACAAGATCCACAGGTAAAACAAACATTTTAGAAGAATTATTGAAACGTTTGAGCTGTGGAAGGTACAGCAGAGTCCGACCAAAAGTCACACACTGGAGAGGGCGTGAAAATGATTAACATCAAAGAAATATCTGTATTTGCATAGTTGCACATTTTGTATAATATCTACTTTTTAATGTCATTTTCCACTATCAGAAATATTCAGACTGCTTCTGTATTTAGATAAATATATATATATATATATTTTTTAACAAACAAACCTATTGTTTCGAGCCTCAAATGTAACGGCACCAACCTTTACACACACATTCACTAAAAAGGTGAAATTCCTTTGCTGTGCTGTTAGAAATTAACTTGCTCACATGCTGTGTGCATGAGGTTTATGTTTGGAGATAAGATTGGGGCAATTAATCACTAAGTTTCCACCCATTTTCTCTCCTTAAACCCCCATTCATAACTTAGGGCAAAGGACAGTGGTAAAACAACTCTCACTGAGGGTGAAGGGCCATTGGTGATCTCAGGTATCCAAATCCAGCAGGGACACCTTCAAAACCTCACTTTACTCTCTCAGCAGCTCTTTCTGCCTTCATCTGATTGTGCTCAGGTGCTTTTGGTGTTTGCAAAAAATATTTAAAATATTCTGCAGCCTGAAATAGGTGGACATGACCCAAAACCTTCTGCTGTCCTCACTTTGGGGTTGGAGAGCCCAAACTGGTCAGGGCAGGTCAAATTATTCCAGAGGCTCTGGACAGAGGAAAGCAAAGGCAGCTCCAGCCCAGCAATCAGGCAGGAGCTGAAGGAAGCACTGAGGGAGCTCACAAAGCCACTGGCCTGGCAAGTCTCAGTCAAGCATTTATTTGATAGTGGTATTGCAGAGCACAGAAATCACCCAAAATAAACCCAAAATAAACCCAAGATTGATCACACAGAGAAATGTTTTCCTCTCTGTCGTAGATTCATCCCATCAGAAAACATTTGCTGTTGTTTCCATCAGGTTCCAAGCCAAAAAGATGGGTGGGAGGAGAGATGCAGGGACTCATTTTCCCCCCTTTGATTCACAGATTGATGCAAGGCTGTGAAAACCCCAGGCTCACTTCCCACCTTCCCAGATCCCACCAGGAGAACTCCTCATTCCCCATTTATAAACCATTGCAGAGTAAAGGAGAGGAAGCACCAAGCCCTCCAAGACTGCAGAGATCTCAGCTTTAGTCCCCTCACAAATAGGGGAATATCCTAAATCTGAAAACAGATTTGCTACTTCCATCTTCTTATCCCTTCCTAGACCAGTGACCATCCCATAAAAATCTGAATAAACTGAACAGGTTTTCCTGAAACCTGGCAGTTCAGCATCCACTTTCCAGCTCCCTAAGCATCTTTTTCTTTCTCCTGAATACTTCTCGACTATTTTCAGCAGTTCCTTCACAATCCAGTGATATTTTTCCAGCTGGATCTTATCCTGGCAGATTTGTATTTTTGTGGCATATTGAGCTTTCTGCACCAGGAAGTAAACACAGAAATTGAGGGCTGGTTATGCCTGGCACAGGGGAAGAGCAGAGTTCACCAGGGACACTGGGGAGCCTGTTGTAAAAGCAATCATCTGCTATAAACAAAGATGTGAGCCCAGCCTGTGAGCTGTAAAAGCAGCACAATAGATACCAGCACCCAGAAAAGCCAAAGCTTAATTAGGAATAACCCTGGACACGAGGAAGCTTTTCACACTGGGGTACAGCATGAGCTGAGCACCAAGGACTCAAAGAGTGGTGTGGCCACGTGCTGAGCTAAAATGTGCTGTTCTGTGCTTCAGGCCTCTACCAGCAGGGTATTTTGGGAAGAAAAGCTCAGAAACCGAGCCCAAACCAACAATTCCCCCTTTCCTGGGCTTTCAGAGGTGTCAGCCTGGCATACACGAGCTCTGCTGAGTGGAATTCTTGTTTTACTGGTGTGTTCTGCTTGTCTGAACAGACCTCCTGGCAATTTTTTACAGCAGTGGATAGTTCCTAAATATCTCCCTTCTTCCTGCACCTCTATCTTCACCAACCACATGATCACATACAAAATATCTATTTTCTTCCTTCCTTCCTTTGTCTTTTCCTCATTTCTCTTTCTTTTCTCTTCCTTTCTTCCCTCATTTGTCTTTTCTTCCTTCCTCTTTCCTTCATTTCTTCCTGCCCTCCTCTTCTTCCTTCCTTATTTCCTCCTTTTTCTTTTATTTACTTCTACTTTCTGCAATTCTACTCATTTTCTTCAGTGATTAATCAAGGCAGACACCAAACCTTCTAGGTCAGCTTAGCCAAATCACTTTTCCCAGCTGCTGTTTATTCTGAAAACCATTAACACAAACCACTGCAGAAGAGTGATGCAGGAAATGCAGTTTTACAGGTTGCTGCATTAGTGTAGCCTGGCACAACCAGTAAAACGTGCCCAGGAGTGAATGGAATCACTGGGATGGGATTCTGGCTTTCCTCGTGGAGTAAAGGTGATATTTTCTCTAGCCCTGTCAAATCTGCTGCCTGCTCTTCACTAATATTCAGGAATCATCTCCTTTACCTCTAATTCCAGACTGGGGGCCCTCACTATTGCAATCTGCATCTACTTTTCTGCTGGGAGTCGTGATTTGATTGTTTTTAATTCTCTGCTAACAGCAGCCTTGCCCCCAGAGCAGCCCTGCTCCCCTCCCTGCTCAGGGTGAGCAGCCCTGCACTGGGGTGGCTGCTCCAAAGGCAGGAATTACAGATTGAGATGATTGATCTGTGCTCCAAAGGCAGGGATTACAGATTGAAATGATTGATCTGTGCTCCAAAGGCAGGAATTACAGATTGAAATGATCTGTGCTCCAAAGGCAGGAATTACAG
>NC_031778.1:22565426-22571299 GCF_001522545.3 Parus major | reverse complement strand
TGATCTGTGCTCCAAAGGCAGGAATTACAGATTGAAATGATCTGTGTGGCCCCTCCTGCAGTGCTGAGCCTGTTCCTGGGGCAGGGAAGGCACCTGAAGACTCGAGGACCAGGCTGTGATTTGAACCTTTCCTAACCCACCCCCTGCAGGACTTTATTGAGTTACAAATCATAACAAAACCCACGGCAAGAGAGGCTTTAACAACAGCCACCTCTGGAATTAGGCTGGAATTTTGCCCAAGGTTCAGACAGCTGGTTAACAATTTTTATACCTCTGTGAATGACAGAAATAACCCACATCACACTGGGCTGTTTCTTTTTTCTCCTAAACTGCCCCTCCCCAGATTGAGGAGAGACACCAGGCATCCACCAGAAAACAAGAAAATCAGTAATAAAGATGAAAAATAATAATTATTCTAACCTAATCTATAATTATAAATAATTAATTTAATATATTATTATATAATAATATATAATATTATATATTATATAATATATACAATATAATATATAGTCATATATAATATAATATATTATATAATATATATAATATATTATATAATATATAATATCTAGTAATATATAATATTATATAATATATATTATATAATATATACAATATAATATATAGTAATATATAACATAATATATATTATCATAATATTAATTCAATAATATAATTAAATATTAGTATAATAATATAAATAAAATAATTATAACCTATAATAATAATCTAATAATAATAGTCTTTCAAGACTAACTATTACAGAAAGATTCTCAGTGTGAAAGCACTGAAAAAATAAAGGGCATCATAAAATCATGGAAGGGTTTGGGTTGGAAGGGACCTCAAAGCTCCTCTCATTCCAATTCCTTCCATGGGCAGGGAACCTTTCACCATCCCAGGCAGCCCCAAGCCTCATCCAGCCTGAGATGATGCTTTTCACTGGGGATTTTAACTCAGAGATGCTTTAGCCAAAAGTCTTTTCCATAATCTGCTCCCTCAGACACCCCAATCAGGAGAGGAAGGCACTGGGATCCAAACTGGGTGTACAAGGAAACACTGACCGTGTCTTGTACCTTGTAAAATTACACATCCAAGCAAAGCTTATCATTTCTGAATTATTATTATTACTGAATTATGTATAATATTATATGCATTATATATATTATATATTCTACATATATAATATTATATAGTATTATATATTTATTATACATATTGACTTTTAATATATTGAATTATATATACAAATTATTATTATTAAAAAGTCAGTTTTTGAACATCACACCAAATTAAACCATTCAGAAAATGTTGTTAAAAACCAAGAGTTTCTCTTTTAACTGCCTGACCAATATTTTTGCCACCTCTCCCCCAAGCAGAGAAATCAGACCTTCTGTCAGCAGACTGAAATGGTTGTGCAGGGGTTGAGCTCCCCTGCAAACGCTGGGGCAATCACAGATTTAAACTGGTAAAGGAAATACCTGATCTAGTAGAGACAAATTACATTTTTATAAATAAGCAGGAGGTTTTATGGGATGAAATCTATTTTCTAATATTTTTCCAGAATGTTACCAGACCTTTGTTGCCAATTGATCCGGGATGCAGTCAATTCTCTCAGCTATTGGAATCTTCTGACATTGTGGGTAAAAGTCTGTCAGGGAAATAAAGGAATGGGTTAGAACCAGCATTTCTAAACTGTGGGAACAGCTTCATTCCCTCTGAACTCAGCACCTGCTTCTGCTGATTCAAATCACCATCAACAGTTGCTTCTGTGATTTATTTTTTACCTTTGGAAAGTGGCACACAATTATTTCAGATATGAAAACTTCACTGTAAAGTTTTGAGCATACAGGTAATTTTGATAATTTTATTTCATTAGTCCACTCCCCAGGGACTCCTGTGGGTCATTGTGCTCCCCTTCATGGAAAATATGTGCAAAATTAAAAAGTGGAGGAACTTTTCTCAGACTGGGCTGTCAGGGTGCTCCCTCCCCTGAGGAGAGTTTTCCACAGGAGCTGGAAACGCCTCAAAGCTCCATTAAATCCCTTTAGATTTCAGGTTTGTGGGACTGAGTTTGAGGTGAGCAGCTTTAGCAGAGTAAAGGGAACACTGAGGATTGCTTCATGTGTTTGGGAACATTGTTTATGTGTGGAACTGAAATGCAGGGAGCTGCCCTGGGCTGAGATGGACACACTCCCCCAGATTTGCCTCTTTGCATCATCTGCACTTGTGCTTTTTGCTCAAGAAAACACCCACTCATGACAAAAACAGGAAAAAGATATGCAGATATTAGTCTGGATGGGCAGTTTTGCTAAAACACTGAGGTGTTTGCCTTGGAAAAACAATAATTTTTATTTTTCTGCCCTTTTCACCTCCGAGATTTTAGTTTCAGTCCCTGTGTGGGAATGGAATTACACAAAATGGGACTGGAAGTGAAGCAGGTGCTCTGCATCACATCCCTGGAGCACAAGGGTTTCCTGATTTCCCAGTGCATTAGCAAGAAACACTGTGGGATTTTTGGATTACAGTAATATTCCACACAATTTGGCCTCTCCCACATCAGGGAGATTTTTTTTTTCCAGTGTTATCTTATTTTATACTCAAAAAAAAAAATTAAATTATCTGAGCTCTATGTTGCTAAAGAAAGTCCAATCAGTGGAGGGAGAGAGAAGAGATTTTCCACGACAATAAACCCTGACTCAGGCCATTTATTGCATTCCTAACTGGCAACTTTATCCACAGCAAGGACTGGCCATGATCCACCTTTGGATAACAGAACCAAAGGGTTAAATGAACTCAGGTCCTGAGAATGCAGCCACAGAGGCAGAGGCAATACATTTTGATAAAGAGGGGTTGTGTAAAGGATTAATTTAATTATTATAATATATATATAAAGGATTATTTAATTATTAAATAGGATTAATAGATGGAGCTAACAGAGCTAAGGCAATAAATAACTTGCTTGACTTGGTTGTGTTGATGGAAGGAGATGAGGAAGACGAGCCACTGTGAGGATGAAGAAACCAGAACTGCACCTGGGCCCAGAACCAGGATAAGGAGGCCTGGATTAGTGCCAAAGGACTAAAGAGGCTGCCAACAAGGCAGAGGTGAAGAGTTTAACGTGAGGAAGAGTTCCTGACTTCACCTCAGGAGACCACTGCCCCATTTCAAGACCCACAGACTCAATTAGAAAGAAGAACTGTGCAGGAGGACTTTGAGCTCATTGGAATATGAGGCTGGGTTAGGAAATGCACAGCTATAGGTAACCATTTCCCTGAATATTGAAGATTTTTGTAGATAAAAGAGGACAAGAGCTTAGTGGATTTCACACACATTTTTGGGAGGTGTTGCCCAGGTCACAATAAACATATCATTTTCTAACTTGAACGAGTTAGAGAGTTTTTGTCCATGTTTCATGATGACAAGAGCATTTGGGTGATAAGAAGAGGAGCCCTGAGGCAGAGCTGAGCAGATTTCACTCTGGGTTTCTGCTCCTGCAGCACTTACCTGGAGATTTCACCCCGGGCTGTCCCGTGGCCAGCAGCCCGATGAGGACACACGCGATGACGGTCACCACCGAGAACAGGACAATCAGAGTGAGCTCCAGCCCACTGAACTTCCTGCCCATCTAGGAACCCAGAGAAACTCCATCAGCCAAAGTAAAACACAAGGAACAGCTATAAATTACATTTCCAATTCCTTAAATTAGCAACATTTACAAATTATTCTGGTTTTAAGCCGTATCACCTAATCCCAAGGCTTAAATAAAACTCTCCTTAAAGACTACGTGCAATAAATCCCCACTTCATGATAATTCACCCAGTGCAGATTATTAAATTATTACACTGAGGGAATGCATTTTTCACCCTGCAAATCACTTAACACAGAACAATTCACTCCTGAGATTAACCATGGGCTTTCCCACAGGTTACTAAAACTCCTGAAACAGAAAACTAAGAAAATCTCCTCTTTTTTTCCCTTTTCTAAGCTTTCTTTTCTCCAAGTCTATTCTTTTTTAGAAGGGTGGGACTTGATTTTTTAAAAATATACCTGAGAAAAGCTGGAGTAAACTCTGTCCAGGACACGTGGGGAAGGCAAGACAGAGGTAAATTGCTTATTTGTACAGGGGGAGAACAGATTGTGTACGAGCTCATGGCACAGAGATTGCTGCTGGAATCACAACTGAAATATGGGAAATAACTCAGTGGGGTCAGTGCCTTAAAAAGCTGTGGAAAGCACAAGGTTTTTCCCAAATTCCTTTTGTATTCTTGTGGTAAGAAAAGCACACTGTGCTGGCTCAGAGAACAACTCAGACCCATCAACACTGAGCGGTGCATCAGCAATCAAACTGATTAAAGCTAATTAAAATGAAATAAAACTAATTAAAACTAATGTCAGCAGCTGAATCAATACACACTGGCAGCTACCAGTGCATTTAGCTTTTGGTTAAAAGCATTTAACCTCATAGAACCACCTCAAATACAGAGAAATTTGTTCTTTGAAGTTAAGGAGGTGTGGGAGCACATGTGCATTGCACATCAGAACACTTTTACGTGCTTTAGTGATGACCCAAAGGAGTGAAAAACACTTTAGAATTAACTATTTTGTGTGTGAAATAACAGTTTAAATTGTTGTGTGCTCCTGCTGCCATTTTTATCCATCACCCTTCCTCCATCACAACCCAAAATCCTCTCTTGCAGTCTTGCCCCAGATGATATCATCCTAAAACTTTAAAAATCTAATGTTTGTCTTTCTGAAAAGTAGGATTTTAATCAAGTTCTTGTCATCAAAGCCTCCTATTTCACTGAATTTCAGTTCTTTCTTCTCCTGGTCTCCCTCCAAACCCGAAACCGTTGGAAATAAATCCTTATAATTTATAAATCTAAGTTCTGCTGTGCGACGAGCATTCACCAGCGAGGCAAAGCTCTCCAGAAGAACCTTGGAAGCAATAAAATGAAAGCCTTACCTTAAATTTCCTGCAGCTCCTTCATCTGCTGCTGCAGGCTGTGAAGTTCAACATCAAGCCTGGGGCTTTATGAGCTGCTGTTATCAGTTCTCAGGTGTGTTTGCAAACACACCCTGGGCCAATGGCAGGTACAGCCAGGATGACAGGCAGATTACAGACACTCTTTGGACTAAACACTGGGATTATTGCAGTCCAGGGATTGCTGGTTAATTAATAATATTCAGGATGAAGCATCAGGTTCTGCAAAGGAGAGAAAAGCAGTTGTGAAAAGCCAGTCAGCTCATCCAGCTGCATGACTGGGGTTTTTTAATCTCTTCTTTTCCCATATCTTTGTTACTTTAACCTTCATGGAGCCCTCATGTTCCTCAGGTATTATTTCTGCTTAATCACCACCAGAAGTAATTAAACATTCCCAAAGGAGGGAAAGAGCTGTTGAACACATTGCAGGGGAGAATCAAATTTATGACCATTAAAATTTTTATTGGAATTAACTATAAAATATTAATCATAAATCAATATAAACAGATTTCAGGGGATACTGCCAATAGATGTCAAAAGCAGATTAAAAAGATGAAAGAATAACATAGAAATGTTAAAATTTTATAGCAAAGAGGCATTAATCATAACCTTAACATGAATCTTTCACACTTAACTGGTTTTTGTCTTTTTTTTGCAAATGATAGTTGGGATTCTAACATTAAATCTGTGTTTTCCAAAGGAAGGCTTTCAATTCATATTATTAAAGCATTTAAAGGTAATTTTTCAATAATAATGAAATTACTGAGAAGCGCCACTTCTATTTTTTGCACTGCTCGTGAATTTACTCCAATTCCTCCATCCCTCAGTTCTGCTTGGGGAGCCCCAGGAATGAGAAATTTGGAATATTTCCTGATGAATCCCCCTTTCC
>NC_031778.1:22558503-22565141 GCF_001522545.3 Parus major | reverse complement strand
TCCCTTCCCTTCCCTTCCCTTCCCTTCCCTTCCCTTCCCACAATGCCCATGTCCAAGAAAATTCTGGAAACATTGCTAAAAATCACTAAATCCGCTGCTTTACGAGTGTCTATTAAAGAAACAAAATGTCTTAGTGTGGATTATTGGGATGATAATGGCTGGGGAAGCCTGAGGGCTTTGTTTGATGGATATTTGTTTTCCAAAGTTTATTTATTTCATTTGACTGCTCCGGGAAAGCACCAGGCCCAGCACAGCAGATTCCATGGGCTCCATTTAACAATCTCCCTGCCATCAATAAAACCATTTGCTTAAGTGCTTCCCTGCCTTGGTGGTGCCACAAAGCTCTGTTATCCATCACCCAGGGAACGCCTTCCCTGCCGCTCCAGAGCACAGAGCCAGGGAGCACAGCTCTCTCCAGGGAGGCTTTCCCAGCAGGTTTCCCAGCTGGGTGTGCTCTCATCACTCCACAGAGGAGATCAGGGCACCCAGGGCAAGCTGTGAGATCAAACTCCAAGGAGGAGGAGCGATGAAGGCTCCTCAGCCAGGGACACTGAGAGGCCACAAAAGCCAGGAGAACTCCATGGAGTGAAGAGCTGGAGCAGTGTGGTCTCTGCTGGCTCCTGCTCTGGTTTCCAGGAATTCAGAGCTGATTCTTTTCTGACAAAAAGGTGGGAAGAAGAATTGGTACAAGCCCAGGGGTACAGGCTAGGCTGGAGAGAATGGCACAGCAAAGCAATCTAGGAAATGAGGCACGGTTAAAAATGCAGTCATTTAAGAAGAGACATTTATCTCTTTGCTTTGAACAGGTCCATTTTTAATTAAATCACACAGAACTTGCAAAGCTCATTAGCTGGGCAGAATGAGCTCCCTGGCACTCCTTCAGCCAGCTGAGCTAAAAATTTGGGTTTCAGCTACAGGACCAGGCTAGGAAATAGGAATGGCTTATGCTTTGTCTACACTTTAATAAGATTTGCTTTTTTTCACGGTTTTGGTGTCAAATATTTAATATAAGTGAGAGTTACAGCTCTAAATTTCTGTAAGAATCTGTTGGCACGTTACCAGTCCAGCCAGGAACACGATTGCTGTTCTGGAAGGATGTCTGGCACAGGTCCAGTGGGAACACACTCCTGTAATCCCCACATTCCTCCTTGGCATGGCTCAGCCCACCCTGCAATCCCAGCTCTCCAAAGTGGGAGCTCTCCAGGCCAGCTCTGGCCACATCCAAGCAAGGAAAAAGGCTGAGCTGATTTTAGAGGACTCCAGACACTCAACTGAGCAAGGCAAGGAGCCTCACCAATGCATTGAAAACAGATTTTCCCCCAAAGACACTCTGCAGAGAATGAATTTGGATTCATCCCATGTTGTGTCATTTTCCCAAAGCACATCACAATTCAAGATCAGATGCTGTGAGCTCCGTCTCAGACAAAAGCAGTTTTCATTTTACAGTAATTGACAACCAAAATATTTTGATTTTGTTTACCAAACAGACAGAGAAATAATATCAACTGAGTCATTTCATTGCAGTGGAAAAGCAGAACATATTTGAAGTTCATTTTCGAAGTATGTGCAGTTCTTCTCAAAGAAATGTAAATAGACATTGCATGGAAACCAGTTTTTAGATAAATATGTTTCTTTACATCTAAATAATGGATCCTTATCCTCATTCCAGTACCACTTTTGATAAAAAAAAAAAGTATGGCAGAGGTGATGAACATTAAAATTTAATGCCAGTGTTATTTATGAATTTTTATTAGGTCAAATTAGAGACCAGTGATAATTAGGGATCAGTGGTGGTGATAATGACGACAAAGATAAGAATTCCAATGGATCTATGGCGTACAGAAAAAGGAATAAATTTTACAGTTCTCAGTGCAGATGAGGAAATGACTTACTGGGAGTCTCTAAAACACAAAAATAATTACTGGAAGTCAGTGCAGAACACGGTGCTCAGGTGATGACTCAGTGGTTAAGACCTGAAATCAGAGGAGAAATGTTATAACAATACTCCTAAAAACCCCCAAACCCTCTCATTCTTATTTTAATCACTGCTGAACACAAAAAGCACGAAGCGAGAAGGCGTCTGATGTAGAAGGAACAAGTGTCAGGATGGTTTGAACCATAATCATGAATATAAATCACTTGATTATGGCTGAAAATTAATAACTGCTGCTGCTCAAGATAGCAAAGGGTAGCTCTTAGTAGAGCCAAGTCTTATGTATTGCCAATATTTATTATCTACCTTCTCAACTGACAAAGAAATTACAAGATTGAATGAAGAAAGAGAATATTTCTCCTTTGGCCATTCATGCATAAATATGTGGAAATATCAAAATGTGCCTGACGTTGTTACTCCATCGAAATCTATCATCTGCTTTTTGATTTATTTTTTTTAAGCTGTAATAAGGGAACATCAGGGATATTCCAAAATGGAAATATCCTACAAGCAAGAGATCTGAACCTGGCATTTGTAGCTGACAATGTTCACTCCAGGATGGAGTTCACTGCCTGTAAATGAAGGGGAAAAGGATGATTAATATTTGCTTCCAGCTAATTGCTGGCTCCAGATAATGCACCAAGTTGAAAGTGACTCTCTGCTGCATCCCTCCAGCTCTGCTTTGGGCAAAATGGAGAGAAAGGAATTCTTCATTTGCAGTTGGATGGAAACACAAAGCTGAAAAAAATCCCAAAACAAGCAGAAATAAATTTAATTCATTAACAATTATCCTTCCCCCTCAAATATCTGAATTCAAAATTTGTTGATTTTTCAGACCAAGGCTGCTGTGGGTGCTGGGTTTGGGGTCCTTTTCCTGGGAAAAACCATCAGGTTTTACTCTCAAATCTTTCTTTTCTCAACTTCTTCAGCTTGAAGTGATTTTTTTATTTCCATGTTCCTTCCTACCTGGAATGTACCAGCAGAAAGGAATTTTCACTCCTGCTGGCAGACCTAGAAACATCAGAGAGGTTTTCTGCACAGGGACATATCAAGGTTAATATTCAAGTTAAATTTGAATAAAGTTTTGAATAAAAAAAGTGGATATTGCTTCTAATGGAACCTAGTTGGTGAAAGGCTGAAGAACTGGTAAAGAAGGGATGTATCAGGTTTATAAATCCATTTTAAACTGTCCTTCCTTCTCCTTTGATTCCTTAAAAACAGAGAAAATTCTTAAACCTCCCCAGGCACGTCATTAATTTTGTGCCTTCTAGAAATGGATAAATTCAAATGTGATGTGCTTAGCAAAGCAGATACTCTTCAATAATTCAAATATGGACAAACGAGAGTCTTGGATTTAAGAGCCCAAATCAGCTCTCTGTATTTAGGCTGGCCAAACCCTCACTAATATAAAATAAACATTGACACAAGCACCTCTTGGTGCCAGTTTGGAGACACATATGCACAGACCACCAGGACACCCAGGAGTCTGGCAGCTCCAAGGATCCTTGAGTCATACATCAGGCAGGTCCAAAATAGCCTTGGATGGATTTTGAAATGCTAGTTAAGAAAAAAAACTCCAATAAATTGGGACTCAATTTCTTGGCCGGTAAATATGTATATTTTTATGACCAAAAAGACCAGAAAATTTAGTTTTGTAAGGTTAATATCTAGGTCAATAATTACAGAAATAATAATAATTTAAAGAAAGCATTTTATGATGAAATTACAGATCTGCAATAATGACAACAACCTAAAAGGAATAAAAACCTCCAGTTGGTAAATGACACTCAAAATGCACCTTAAGTCCTAACTTCATTATCCACCATTCCCACCCTATTCCATTGATGTTTTTTCACATTTTTTACTGAAGAAAAGCTGAAATGACAGATTATGCCCCAGCTTTTGGAGAGAGGAAAAAGATAATTCTGAAAGGAGCTGCTTAATGAAATCAGGGCTTTGACCCTTTGCAGGTTTTTTTGTCAGAGCTTTTCAGCTGCTCCCATGACTTTCCCTGTCCTTGCTGCAGATGGTCCAACAGCCAATTCCTGTGTGCTGCTCCTGAGCAGGAAACAAAGCAAAGCCACCCTTACAATCTCTTGATTCCTCGCCAGCTTTTTGCTTATTTAGACATGATACTGCTGGATATTATTCAGCTTTGCATTTCTTACCAGTAAAAAAAATAATAGATGGGCTATTGTGGGGAAACAAAAGGATTAAAGGCTTAGGAGCTGTGGGTGGGTGTTTAATATTCAGATATTTGTAATAACAACTGAGAGATGCAAACAGCATCAGTGCCAAGAGAGTGATTTCCTTACACCTGTTTTTGTGTGGAAATTCAGGGAGAGCTGCCCAGGAGGGCTGGTCTGGCCAAGGGATGCTCCTGAGGCAGAATCCAGCAGCTCATCCCAACACCACCCAAGATCTGGGAAAACTCCCAAGTTCACAGCTTTGACCTTCAAGCTGTCACCTCCTCGGGATTTTAACTTCTAGTGACCTCTAAACTTGCACCCAGGGGAAATTTTTGTATCTCTGGGATGAAGGATTCCATTTTTAATTCATGAAAAAATGTTCAACCATGCCATTAGATTCCTCTGCTTTACACAAATCCTCACAGATTCTGATCATCCCAAGCTTTTCTTCAAACACAACAGCTGGAAGATGTTATTTGTTTGGGGGGGTTTAATGATATTTTTACATTCTTTTGTAATTAAAATGGGAATGAAAGCATCAAACATTGCCAGGCTTTGAACAAAGCCTTGGGGGTCAGCAAGGCTGTGGGTGCTGTTCACCACACCCTGGAATTTCTGCTCCTAACTGGGAGAATTTCCATAGGAGTGACACCTCCTCAATATCTCCACACGTTTATTTATACTGATACATTTATATACATTTATTTCAGCTGCCTTTAGGTGTCCTTGGTTGTGGAGATGCCCTGCTCAGGCTCAAACCATGAGGATGGAAACCCATGCAGAGATTTAGAACTGAAACTACCGAAATTAACAAATAATTAAACACCTCCATTTATTTATTCTTTGGTCATGGAGCGAGCAACACTAAAAACAATGAGAAGGGGACTGAAAAGGAAAAAGTTGATAAAAGCTCAGGGGAAACAGTAAAAATGTTGACTGCAAAGTGTCCCCAAGGTGTGAGACGTCCCAGGGTCCATCATCCATCAGCCCTCTGCTCCCACACTCCCAGCAGGACTCCGAGGCACCAAGGACTGGTGTCAGGAGAGCCTCAAATCTTTATTAAATGTATGGAACAATGCCTTGGCAAATTGGGTGATGCTGGGAGCACCACGATAACCCCAAATCTGCATTTTGAAGGCTTTCACAGGCCTGTGGAAGGTGTGTGCTGCCAGATAAAGCAGCCAGCTTTGAAAAGGAGACTTTAATCCATTAGATATTTGCCATCTAAATAGCTCCACTCTGCTAGACCTGAAGCTTTCCCTGGAACACAAGTGCTGTTTCCCTTTTTTTTCATTTTCCCACTTATCTTGTTTTACAGCTTTCTCCACTCCAGTCCTTAGCCTGCATTCAGGAAATTATTCCCTCTCCTTTTAGCAGAAATACAATATCTGATGGTGGCAAACGTGCAAAGCACAGAAATTCCTGAGTCTCACTCCAGCATCTTATTACACTGCCCCATTTTCTCATTTGTTGTATAATTATGGGCAATTAGGGCTGAGAGCACCGAGGTCAGTTCTGTTTCTTCAAGTGTGTTTGCCATAAAATCTCTATTTTAGCCTTGCTGTAGCTCATTGGAATCCAAATGGTCCAGAGGAGAAAACGTGTAGGGTTTGATTCAGTGAAAGCAAAGTTGGAATTTCCTTCAAGTGTCCAAATCCCAGAGGGATAAAACCATAACTGGAACTCACCCTTGTTCTTTGTGGTTGTGATTCCTGGAATACGGGTAAAACACATCCAGGGAAGACACAGCTTATTCTTTGAGTCTTTGAAGAAGCCACAGGTGTCAGTTCCTGTCTGAAAGTTTAAAAATTATCTGGTTGGAATAAAATCATGTACAGAATTAAGGTAAATCACTGGAAGGAAGTAACTCATTATCTTCTAAGGTATTCCAGAGAGACTGAACTCCCTCACACCTAGAAGGAAAAATAATTCCTTACGTTTTCCCTCCCTTTGGAGTGCTGATGGTCACCTGGATACTGCACATTCAATTCATTTAATCCATAATTAAATTCAGTTAATTCATAATTAACTCAATTTCTCAAATTATTAAATATTTCCCTCAATCCATGGGAATTTTTGCTTCCACCAGGGATACAAACACCTTTCCCTGACTGGTGTGGATGCACTTCTGCTGCACTGCCTTGGATCAATCCCTTTGCACCCTGAGTCACTGCAGCAAAAACCAAACACAAAACGTGTCAGAAACGTGCCCTGATTAAATCCCACTGCTCTACAACGAGAGCTCCATAATTGCCTAAACTGCTGCTTCAATAAGGCACTATTTACTTATTTTTCTATAGGATTTGCAGCTTTAGTGACACCATAATTACAGCAAAGACACACAAGTCACTTAAATTACCTCAGCAATTAGACCAGACTAATGTGCCACAATTATTTCCTTTGGGGAAAACAGTAACTTTTCTATCTTTTATCTTTCATTCTTTATTTTTTATTTTATTTATTTTATTTTATTATTTATTTTTATATTTATTTTTATATTTATTTTTATATTTATT
>NC_031778.1:22546083-22558233 GCF_001522545.3 Parus major | reverse complement strand
CTTTTATATTTATTTCAATATTTATTTTTATATTTATTTTTATATTTATTTTTAATATTTATTTTTATATTTTATATTTATTTATTATATTTTTATATTTATATTTTTATTTTATTAATTATATTTTATTTAAATCTTTTATTCCTTTGTAAGATGCCATCCAACATCTCCAGCCTCTGCTTGGCTTTCCCTGTGTCAATAATGCTTTGGAAGTGGCAGTAAAAATTCCAGAAGTGAAGACAGAGAATGTCACATTCTGGGGGATGAGCACAGCTCAAGTGTTTTGCTGTTGAGGTGGCAGCTCTCTGCTCTAGGGCCTGACCAAAATATCCAGGGAATGCAATTATCTATGCTAAAAAGCTTGAATTTACCTCCAAATGGTTTCTGTATTCAGAGTTATGGCGTGCAAAAACCTCATTAGAAAAGAACAGCACCAAGGTGTTATCCCAAAGTTCCTGTGCCTGATGGGTGCAGGAATGAAGTGACACCAGGTTATATAAAATATTGATGCTCACTTTTCAGTTACAGGGTTTTATGTGTTTTGCATGCAGAAGGTCTTCCTGCTTGGAAGGTTTACTACCAGAATAAATTATTATTACAACGTGCCTTTGTTTGCACAAGTGCAGCAAAGAATAACTTGGGAGCTGACATAGAGACATTTTTAAAAACTCACATTTTTCTGGAGGATTTAAGTGGAAGGATACCTGTAGAGGCTGTGTGATTTATCACAGTGATCTCTGCTAGGGTGGGGAGCTCTGTGAACAGGAGGAGGTTTTTCACTGCACTTTGGTTCACACACAGCAGAGATGGAAATATTCCTCTTAGTGTCACATTATTTCCCACTTGGAATGCCCAAATCCCACCAGGCTGGGCTGGCAGCACAAGGATCAGACATTCCCTCCTGTCCTGTCAGCAGTTCCAGCCTTGCCTTGGCTGGCAGGGCTGCGCTGGCTCGCTGCCAGTGGAGCATCCTCTCCCAAACCCAAACAGCCCTGAGATTTTCCCTCTTTACGGGAATATCAAAGTTACCCAGGGCTTTAAGGTCGTTGAGACGTGCACAGAAAATCTGTGCCTTGCTCCCTGGCTGAAATGAAAATGGAACAGCCCAGCCCTGCCACCACTGGATCAGGAGTTATCTAAAGCAGGCTGGGGACGATTCAGAGGGACAGATAATGACATTGGCCTGGGAACTGGGAAAAGAAATGCTTCAAAGTAAAGCTTTGTGCTCACACTCTGCATTTTAAAAGTCTTCAGAGCTCACTGTGCTAATTGTTAAGGTGAGGGAGTTTATAGGAGGAATATTTAGTGAAGTCAGGAAATAAATGTGATTATTTCTATAACAGATCTTGTTGATCGTGAGAAAAATGTGAGCTAATTCAGATTTTAGTCCTGAACACCAAATTAACTTCATGATGTTTCTCTGGGCCAAATCATGCTCTGCATTGCCTTCTTTAGTAATTATATCCTGACAGTGCATAATTAGTGTCTCAAGTCGAATTCCCCCACAGCCATCAAATTTGCAAAGAAAATAAAAATAAAACAAGGCTCAGGTAGAAGGCTCAGGAGACACGAGGAGCTGGAGAGGGGTGTGTGGGATGTGTGTGTTTAGCACAGTCACACACGGGGCTAATTTAGAACCACAATTTTCCTGACTCCAGCTGGATCTAGACAAGAACCAGGAGGCTCAGATCCTGTGGAGAGTCCTCCAGCAGAGCCAGGAATATCCATTTTCCAGAGGAGGAGGCTGAGCACAGCGATTTTTATCCTATTCCTGCTCTTCCAGCACGGACCTTCCTCTGTGAGCCCTCCTTGCCAGCTCTGGGGGGACAAAGAGATAACAAAACCCTTAAAGAGCCATAAATCCCCAAGGCTCACCAGCAGAAGAGTCTACCCACATGTTTCATGCTTAATTAAATAACAATTTAGCTCCTAATGATGTTGACTCCATTTATAAGCAGAGTTCTGGCCAGGGAGCTCAGCCAGACACCTCAGCCCACATCAACCCAGTGGTAAAACCTCCTCTCAGAAAAAATAAAATCCCAGAAAAGGTGTCTGGGGGTGAGAGGCAGGAATTCCAAATTGCTGATTACACCCAGAGCCCTGAGCAGGCTGAGACAATGCAGAAATAATCTGTTCCATCAGATTTTGCAAATCAGGGGCAGCTTTTGCCTGCTGGGGAAAAGGAACAAGACCTGGTTTGAGCCTTTTGCTGGCATCACCTCAGGAGGAGAGAAGCTGTGGCTGAGGGCCAGCTCTGGAGTAAACCAAGCTTAGGTGAGCTCAGATTTAAACAATAACGTGATCCTCAACATAGTTCAGATTCCATTTGAAGGCTGCCACAAGTCCAGGGGAAAATCCTGCATAAAGCAACAGCTAAATTTTAATGAATGGGAAGTTGGAGTTGCGAATAGATTCAGGGATGAGTGTATTTATCTGTATAAACAGAACAGATCGATATTCCTCTCTCCAGCTGTTAGTAAAACACCCAGCAAAAGTCAATTCCATTATTAACTTTCCTCCTGTTAATTTAATTTTGCACTTTTTACCTTTCCTGTTCATTAGAGACAAAAAATAATTCCTCTTCCAAATAAGGATTATGAGGGTTTTAAATATTTAAGTTTGATTTCACATCTTTTTTTCCTTGGGAGAGCTGTGACAGAGAAGCAGGCTCTGGACTGGCCTGGCCAGCAAAGTTTGAGCTGTGACTCCTCCTGTGGTCCCTGATGGTGACAAAAATGCTTCAGTGGGAATCTCCTCCTGAAGGATGGTGGGAACATGCACAGGAATCTTTTCCAGGTGAGTGCTCACACCATCATCAAAATGTGGTGTTTTCTCCCACCTGTCCAAAATCATGGGATTTTCATGTTTTCTTTAGCAGTGAAAATAAACCCCCAAGGAAACCAACTGTCCCAGAGGGGATGAAGCACTTTGTATTTCCTGAGCAGCACCAAAAATCCTGGGAAAGGGTGTCCCACACCTCATGGGACCAATCAAAAGATGACATTTCATTCCTTTTGTGGTTAAAAATGTTTGTTTTCCTCCTTGATTTGGAATATTTCTACTTGGCAAATGCACCAGGCTTGGAAGTGGCTTGAGTTTCCCTCAGCCATCACTTTTAAAATGGAACAATCTTAAATAAGATGCAATTGTGAGTTAAAGCAGATTTAAAGCAGGGAGCAACTGCAATGAGGCTGATCCTCAGATTTGAAGGTTATTTTCAGCTTCATTAAACCCAGAGCTTCCAGGGATCTGCAGGAACGCAGCCTGGCCCTGAAAACAGAGAATTTCTTACTCTGAGATGCCAAAATACCAAAATGTTTATAAACATCACACCCAGTTTCGAAGGAATATCCTTTTATCCACTCACTCCACCGAGTTTTAAGTAGAAACTCTTTTTTTGCCATATTTTTGAGTGGTATTTATGACATTTAACAGACATGATACACTGGGAGAGTAGCACAACTTTCACTCAGCTTTACACAAACAGACAATAATTTCAAGGGTCTTTATCACTTCAGGTGAAATAACTGTTAATATATATAAAATATATAATGTATCATGTATAATATATAATATATAATGCATAATATATAATATATAATATACAATATATAATATACAATATATAATATACAATATATAATATATAATAGATATATACTGTATACTATATACTATATAATATATAATATATCTTATATATTATATATATAGCATATATCATATAAGGTGATATAATTATTAATATATACTATATACTATATACTATATACTATATAACATACTATATATCATATATTATATATAATATATCATGTAGTAAATATTATATAATATATAATATAATATATAATATATAACATATTACATATTATATATTCATTTTATATTATATATTATTATGTCATATATAATTATTTGCTCATTATAATATAAAAATTAATTACTACATCATCTCATTACTACTAACGTTTTTAGAAGTCCTTAGACAAATAAACACAAAGAATTCCACTGACTCTTTTGAGGGCCCAAGTGTGACAAATAATGATGGAAGGCTTTCTAATTACCTGGATAATTAAGAGGTTTGGTGAACCATTGTAATTTTTTCTCTAGAGACAGCAATGTACTTTTAAGAAATGAAACCAAAGCCTAAGGAAAATTTTCCAGAGACAATATTCCAGAGAATTCTTTCCATGTGATCCCACAGGTGTCTCGTGCCCCTCCCTGGACCTGTTTAATCAGTCAGGCACTGCTGGCTGCCAGGTCTGTGCCCTCTGTAATTGCAAATCAATCATTACAGAGGATTCCAAGGAAGAAAACAATACCAATAAGAGCCAAAAGCAACCCTTAATTAATTAAGCTGGAAGCCTTGCTAATCCAAGTGGCCCAGCCCTGTGACAGGTAATCATTCCTGGCTGATTTAATGAGCACCTTCACCCTGGCACTTCCCCTCTCTGAGTCACCTGGACACCTCTGGGTTGGTGGGTTTGGTTGTCCTCGTTTGTTTTTAGACCCTAAATGTGGTGAAAGAATTCAGTGAATAAATCTATTTAATATTTTACATACAGACTCACTGACAGGGGAAGTCACTTTGTGTATCTGGGAGCTGTTTATGTGTGGAACTGAAATGCAGGGAGCTGCCCTGGGCTGAGATGGACACACTCCCCCAGATTTGCCTCTTTGCATCATCTGCACTTGTGCTTTTTGCTCAGGGAAACTCCTGCTCTTGACAGAAACAGGAAAAAGATATGCAGATATTAGTCTGGATGGGCAGTTTTGCTAAAACACCGAGGTGTTTACCTTGTAAAAACAATAATTTTTATTTTTCTGCCCTTTTCATCTCCGAGCTTTTTGTTTCAGTCCCTGTGTGGGGATGGAATTACACAAAATGGGACTGGAAGTGAAGCAGGTGCTCTGCATCACATCCCTGGAAGGCAGTGGTGTCTGAGGTACCAGTAAATGTTTTTATGGTTACAGGGGTTTTTCCACACAGTTTTTCTGCTCCTGAGTCTCCTGATCCTTGATCAAGATCAGGATCCCAATGCCAAGGATGAGGACACATCCTGTGGCTGTCACCAGGCAGAAGAGGATGATCAGGGTGAACTCCAGCCCTCTGAGTTCCTCTTGCCCATCCACACCCAGAGAAACCCCACAGACAAAAGGAAAACACAAAAAAAAAAGCTTTGAAAGCTCTATAAATTTAATCACTAATTTATTATACATAATGAATTATAATAATAAATATTTATTATAATTTTTTATTTATTTATTATAAATTAATCAATAAAATAAATCATTCAAGTTCTAAATTGTGTCCCCTAATCTCTGTGTTTAAATCAAGCACTCTTTAAGGACTCTGTGAAATAAATCTCCAGTTCAGGACAATTCACCCAGCACAGATGGAACTATTACACCAGTGGGCAAGCACTGAGAAATGCATTTTATTCCTTGCACAGAGAGAACAATTTTCTCCTGAGATGAACTACAGAGTTTCTTACAGGTTAGTAAAATTCCTGAAAAGGAGAAAAACCAAAATGATGTTGTGGGCGCTTTTTTTTGTGTTTTTCCCCCTCTTTTAGAAGTGATGTCCAACTGAGGTTGTTGATTTGTTAAAAATGAAATTCCCACAACCTCTGAGGAGCTCTCCAACGTGCTCAGGATGTGTGAAAAGGCAAGACAGAGGTAACAGGGGAAATTTCTTGTTTGTCCAGTGGGAGAAGAGATGCTGTGCACGAGCCCAGAGCTCCAGCCCCAGGGGCAGCTCAGTGAGAGCAGCAGGAACCATCCCAGGAGCTCCACTGGTGGCTGCTGAAATCCCAGCTGAAATATGGGAGCGTGTTTAGATGGATTCCAGCCTTAAACTGCTGTAAAACCCCATGGCTTTCCCCAAATTCCTCTTTTTTTAGTGAGGCAGAGTGGAGCAAGGAGAGCTGAGCCAAGGGGGCTGTGCTGGCTCAGAGACCGGCCCAAACCCATCAACACTGAGCTGTGCACCAAACTGATTAATTAAAACTAATTAAAGCTGATCTCAGCAGCCAGATCAATACACACTGGCTTCTATCACTGCCTTTAGCTTTTGGTTAAGGGCATTTAACCTCATAAAACAGAGTTAAATGCAGAGAAATTGGTTCTTTTTAGTTAAGGAAGTGTGGGAATATCTGTGCCCAGAGAAGCTGTGGCTGCCCCTCGAGCCCTGCAAGTGTCCAAGGCCACGTTGGATGGGGCTTGGAGCAACCTGGGAAAGTGTTTGGGACAGAAAAAGATGAGTTTTAAGGTCCCTTCCAACCCAAACTGCTTCATGATCTTAAACAAGAAACAGGAGAAAGGAGAAGGAAATATTTAATATTTCGTTTGTCTGCTTACTGAGCTGCTGCTGGAACAAGATGATTGGGAGTTGAAAATACTCCATTCAAGGCTGCAAACAGGAGCTGCAGCCCCCTGGGCTGCAAACCTCATCACAAATGAGATTTCTTGGGCTCCTGTGCTTGTATCTCCCCTCTGATAAGGTGACAAGCCAAGTGGTTCCTGTCACCCACACTGCCACTCATCCACGCTGCCCTTGCTCCATGCATTCTCAATTTCTTCATTTCCACTCTCACAGCTTTCTGTGGCCTTTCTGCTGCTGCTGAGTCTCAGCCCAGTGTCAGAAACTCCTGCTGTGCCTGAGGCTGAATGAGAGATGTCACCAACCTCTGCCTGTGCCGTCCTGCCTGTCACACACAGGGCTCAGCCTTGTCCCCACATCTCCCATTTGCTGCAGGTAAGGATTCAGATATTCCTCACACTTTGGTCTCTCTGTGTAGGAGCTCCCAGCTGTCTGGCAGCTCTCACAAAGCTGCTTTTCTGTCCCCAGGGAGCAGCCCCAGTTTGTAGTGGCACACTCTGGAGTGCAGTGACCTGGCCCTGCCATGGTGACATTGATGGATCTCTTCTTTTTGCTTCTCTTCCCTTTCTTCCATCCACTGCGAAGGGAACAAGTGAAAAATCGGCTTCCTCGGGGTGAGGGGAAATCAGCACATGGAATTCCTGGTGGTTTGCTCAGCTCAGACCCCAGACTGTGTCTAGCCCTGGGGCTAACAGCATTTGTAGCCTGTCCTGAGCTCCTCCCTGAACACTCTGGCTGCTGGGGGATCTGCACAACCTCATCACTTCCAAGGGGAATTGCAAACATTTTAAAACATCTGAATATTCACTAGTTCATCCCAAAACTACTTTAATGAAACAAATGAATCTACAGGTGACAGAAAGCACAGCAGAGGGACCAGGTGCCTGACCCCTGCCTTGGCAAGGATGGCTTGGAAATGTGGGGAAAGTTCAGGTGTTGTTTCCACCTCCAGCCTGGGGAGAGACATCCATCCCTCCCCAGAGACATCAGTCACCTCCAAGGCATGATGGCATTCCAGAGACTGGGATAGAAGGAATTTGATCCAGGCCACCTCTTCAAATCACACAAAGAACCAGAACAACTATTTCACCAACACTAAACTAAATTTAAACTAAAATAAAAAAGTGCTAACAAGCCTAATTAACATGAATCTTGCTCTGAAAGAAGAAAGCATTATGTAATTGTAAATTATTTTTAGACAATGAACTGCTGGTTCTTAACACATAATTTTTCCTGTCTGAAGAATAACACACAATATTTCCTAGTTTTCTAAAATAAATCCCACCCCAAGAGTGAAAGTCAAAGCTGGTTAAGTGCACTGTCAGAGAGGAGAGGGAATGTGCCTGATTCATTTAAATTAATTTCATTTACCCTTTGTGTTCCAAGAGCTGAGGTGGAGAATCATTGGGATGATGAGAAAAAAACTGTTTTTCTCAAGTGACATCCAGGAGACAGCACAAAACCTCCTCAGTTACTCCCATTTTAGCTGCTTTTTTTTTTTCTTGGCATTCCCCTTGGCCCAGCTCAGTTTTGGGCAGGAATTCCTGGCTGGAGGGTGGGGATGCCCTGGCACAGGGGGAAGCTGTGGCTGCCCCTGGATCCCTGGCAGTGCCCAAGGCCAGGCTGGACAGGGTTTGGAGCAGCCTGGGACAGTGGGAGGTGTCCCTGCCATGGCAGGAGTGGCTCTGGATGAGTTTTAAGGTCTTTCCAAGCCAAACCATCCTGGAATTCTCTGATAGTTTCAGTTTGAGCAGGGGTAATCTCTTGGTGGGGTTTTGTCTTTTATCCACACTTAACCAGGACGGTGTGACCACAAATACTTTGTTTAAAGCTCAAATAATACCAAAAAGAGTCTTGGAGATACCTGAAATCATTCCTTCACCTTGCTCTGAATGTTTCCACCACCTGACAGGGTCACCCACGCAGGGTGGGATGGGATTTTTATCTTTGGGATCTTCACCTGCCAATCCCATCCCTCTAAATTGTGTCTTTTCTCCTGCTCTCCTTCACCAGGAACATGCCAGGACCTCCCCGAGGGTGGTGGCTGTCACAACACTCAGGATCAGCCTGTGCTGGCTCCCCCAGCTCTGGGCACAGCAGCAGCTCCTGGGGAAGGAAGAGTTTCCTGGTGTGCGTGGTTTGGGACAGGATCTGGCTCTTCCCCCATGGGAATCCCTGCTGGGAACAAGATGAGGAGCCCAGCCTTGCTTGGAGGCTTGGAGCAGGATCAAATCTGCTCCTCAGCTGGCATTTGAGGCGTTTGGAAATCAGGGAAAACAGCAGATGCAAACAGAGCAGCACAGTCTGCAGCCCGGGGTGGGAGAGTTATTTCTGTTGATTTAATAAGTGGCTGCTTGGTCAGCTCCTGCTCTAAATGAGGAGCCAGCTCCATTTCTCAGGTGAGCACTGTTAAAATGTTCAGAAAATCATCTGCAGTTTAGCTGGAACATTGCTGGAGATCTACTCTGTAAATTGCCATAACTCCTGGGTGTCTATTAGGGATGTTTGACCCTGCCAGAACGAATAAAATAATTGGTAAAAATGCAAATGATGGGGCTTTATGTCAGTAAAAAAATATTGTCATTTCAAAAAGGATTAAGCTGATTTCTCTTCAAAAAACTTATTTATTTTATCTTCTGATTAAACAGGAAGAAGAAGGAATGTTTGCAGTAGGGGAGTATGGTTGAGTTATTGTTCCACATCAGGAGTGCTCCCTGTGTCCTCCCTGCACAGCCAGCCCTGCCTCACACACTGGAGATTCAACTCCAGGAGCATCTCACTCTCTGCCCTGACATTTTACAGTTCCCTGTCCACATCCACATCTTCCCTTTGAAACTGGAAACTGCAGAAATCTTTTAGGCTTAGCTTTTGTGTGTTTTTGGGGTCCCCCGAAAGTCATCAGTGCAGCAGGAAAAGCCCCACACAGACCCCTGTCTCATCCATCTGTGCTTGCACAAATTCTGCATTTGTCGAATGAAATATCCCATCTTTGTGCTTTAGAACCTCATTTACATTCACTTTTGTGCTTGTGTGGCACTTACACCAAATTCAGAGAGTTCTCAAGCAAATGATGTTGGTACTTAAATACAGAATATGCTTTTTAAACATATAATTAAACTCCACCGAGTGCACTGAAATCCATGTGCCCAAATTCAAGGCTAAATCCCTGCCACGTTTTAAGTCCATGTTAAAACCAATTCTTAATTAAAAATCTGTTGTTTTTTTGTTTTTTCTGGTATGTTCTAGTCATGCTTATCTTGCACAAAAGGTGGAGCTTTTGAGGGCGTTTCCTCAGTGTCATTTTCAAGTGGGGGATCAGATTTCCTCCCAACTCCTTTCTATTTCTGGCTAGCCACAGCTGAACATCTGTTTATTTCCCAGGAAAAATGTTAAACAACAACACAAGGTTGTAAATGGAGTGAGCACCTGATGGAACTAATTCTTGTTTATAACCCAGACCTGCACATGGGGAATTTTCTCCTGACAGTTCAGAGCTCTGCATCAAAGTCACGTCTCCTGAAAATGAACATCAAAGTAACTCAGCTTGTTAGGGTGGTGTTTCAGCAAAGTCTGCAACATCTCTAAAATTCAAATGGAATTACTGTTATTGACTTTATATTGACTGTATCACCCTTCTATTGCACAGGATGCAACCCAATGGAGAGAAGTGTTGAAGGGATTAAAAATAAATCTATTTTTAGAAGAAATTAAGTTGGTTTGGCTTTCCAATTGTGATATTTAAGAAAGAGTAAAACCAGCATAAGAATTTTCCTTTAAAGAAAATACAGAGTGCACAGTGTGGTTCTGAAGGCAATAAAATAAGACATGATCAGCCCTAGACAGGATTTTATTTAGGGAGACAAAATCCTCAGTCAGGGAGTTCATGTAACAATGACAAATCTCATCAGAGGCCAACGAGCAGAATTTGTGTCTCTCTGGTTATGATGAGCCAGACGATATTTTTAACAGATTTTGATCATTCTGGAGAGGAGTTCAAGACCCACAGATCTCTGCAAGTCCTGAGGACGTCTCACAAATGATTGCAATGTGTGTGTTTTACATCTACTAATAGCCATGTGTATATAAATGAAATTACTGGGGTTTTTCTACATGGTTCACATGTGAAAATGAGTGACTTTGAAGAGGTGACCTTGTTTAAAAACTGCTGCTGGTATGGTCTGGAGTTTATGTGGTTTCTTTTCCTGAATTAGGTGATTCTTACATATTTTTTTTGTTGAGTTTCATTAATAACCAAGAGTTACCCATAAATCCTGGTGGAGATTCTTACCCTGAGGTCAGCAAGATTCTCTCAACTCAGATTTGTGACCTCCGAGTCACAGCCTTGGTTTGGCCATTTTTGGAACCTTGTACTTATTTTATGATTTGAAAACCAATTTCAAACTGTAAACAGAAGCATGAGTCATTTTATAGGCACTTTCTCCAAAAGATGCTTACCCAGGGTTTTTAAATACTCACTAGTTTATGCTTCTGTTTCCTGGAGATATTTAGAGAAGTAATTATAACTGGGAAGATGCAAAGCTCCAACTTTTATTAATAATGCACAAACTCGTGACATCCAACAACTTGTACACAGTTAGAGCATCCAGATGCTCCAAAGGACTCCGTAGATTTTACATTTGATATTATTTTCTTGGAAACTTTTATAGTCTGGATTTTCAAGTCAAGGTCAAGTCAATCAAGTTGTCTCAATTTATTGTTTGAACTCAGATAAAAATATTAACAAATATGGGGATTTTGCATGAACTAAAATTTTATTTTTCTTCTTTATTTTGTAAATGTTTATGCATTTTTCTGATGAATACATGCCTTGAATCACAGCATATTTTCTATTCTAGCAGCTAAAATAAAACCTTCATGAAGGATGCAGCACCAGGCCTTCCTCTGACTGTAATTACCCTCATTGGAATTTCTGATCACACCCAAATCCACCTCCTCTACTGAGATTTCCCAGCCCAGCAGATGGGAAAGTCTATTGAAGAACACTACATTTTCTTACAAAAGAGACAAACCCAATTGGAACCCGACTTTTTGGACTTTTAGCCTTTAAAAGACACTGAGGAATTTGGAGGATTTTTTGCCTACATAACTTTTGGCAGCTTTTTTTGCTTTTCATCAGCAACATGCACAATGTGACACAACATGATAAAATGGTGAGGGAGTCCACCAGGAAATCATTTCAGTGCTTTTTCTGAGTGCTGCAAACTGCTTTAGTGGCTGGAAAGAAACTTCTTTTATTGAAAGGATCTTTCTGTTTCCATGAATTTCTATGCAGCAGCCAGCTCGCTTTTCTGGGCTCTGTGTGTCCACAGGGATGTGCCCACACAAAGTCATGGGAGGAAGCATGCCCTGGAAAAGCAATCAGAAGAATTCTTTCCCAACCTTAGGTGGTTATTTTTCCCCAAATAAACACAAAAAGAGGCAATGCATTATGGTTTTCTTCCTCTTGTTAAAGGCTATTCTTGTGATTTTTCAGTTCAGATTTGCCTGGATAAAATATTCAAAATAAAACACATTATCCATAATCCCTTCTGGCCTAATTCCATTCCAAGTTTACTGATGATGCAAGCTGACATTCTCAGTAACTGAGGACTAAGTTTAGCCTCCAAACATGCATGTTGCACTCAGCTTGAGCAGCTTTCCCTGCAGACACGGATCTGCCCTGACTCACAGGGATGGAATCTGCTCACTCCCAGACGAGCAGCAGCTTCCACCATGCTGGAGCAAAGCAGATCCTCCATGGCAGC
>NC_031778.1:22529560-22545704 GCF_001522545.3 Parus major | reverse complement strand
CTGTGGCTCTGCAGGTGCCTGTGCCCTTCTCTTTAGCTGAAAACCACCCAGCTGCTGCACAGATAAATCCCATAGGATGGGAAAAGGTGGGAAAGCTGATGCAGAAATATTGGCCCAAATAAAACCTGCACCTGAGGTGGGAGGTTTTTTTTTACCTTGATTTAATTTTAGGCTGGAAAACAGGGATTTTTCATGTCTGACCATTGCACCTCAACAAAATGCAAACCCCTAAAGGCAGGCAAAAACTTAGATCCAAAAGCTTGTTCTCTGTTTATTTCCCAGTCCAGCTGGTTCAAACAGAAACCCCCACCCTCTTTCTCACCACCTCTGCTGGGGGACACTTCCCAGCATTTCTGCAGAGCCCTGGTGTCAGTGGTCCCTGCTTGAGTTCCCAGCTTTTACATCATGCTTTCCATACATTAATTGGTGCTTTTTTGTGCTAATAGATACAGAGATGGAGCAGGGAAAAACTACAGTTTTCCCAACTGGCTGGTGCAGAGTGAGAGCTGGAGCTCCAAAATTCCAGTAACTCACCCCAGAGGCCGAGCAGCTCTGCTGTCTTTTGTTTTCCTTCTTGCAAAACATCTTTATTCCTATTTGCAGACTAAAAGTGACGAGCTATTGACTGCAAAAAAGCCAGTGGCTGGAATAGTAAATAAATCTTGCCTGCCACAGTGCTGCCTCTGCAGTGAGAAACTCGAGCTGACACGTCTCTCGTTACTCCGTGTTGTTTCCTGGATAATTTATGACTCTCCATTGCATGTGTTTGGAGTTGTAAATGTGATCTGCAGCTGCAGCTGACATCAGGCATGCAAAGGACAGCTCCCAATAATGCTGTTAGTCCTTTATGGGCAGAGTTACAGTAAATAACACTTAATGTGAAATATGTAGAGCCATAATAAACATGACAGTGGCTAAGGTTGCTTCTGCTGAGGATGCTGGCAAGGAGGGGAAGGAGCTGCATCAAGGACAGGGCCCACAGGTTCTTTGCAGACTCCTCCCTAAAACACTACAAGAAATCTGTTTTGATACTTCTGTTACAACAAATTCCAAGAGCTCTGTCTGGATAAAAGAATATCTGGTCTTCAGTCCATTCAGGCAGCTCCAGGTGCTCCCAGGAAATTGATCCAATGGGATGTGGATGCTTCTCATGCACTGCTAAATATGAATTCAATGTCTCTATCCACGGCAGTTTTTTCACCAGGTTCTGAGACTGGTCTCAGCATCCTCCCTGTCTGCTTAAAGCCAAACAGGAGCACTAAAAAACAGCCTGATTTTTTTTTCTGGTAGGGTATTCTTGTGGATGGAAATCTGGGGGGTACCAGCCACTGTAGGTTTCTGAACTGGAGAAACCACTGTAGAAACAGCTTTTGTTATTTCCCTTCTTGCACTGCTGACTGTGATCAATTTTCACTCTTAAAGCTGAACTAAAATGCTGCTTTTTAATTTCAGGAAACCATTGTAGGTAAAATCTGCTTTAAATTACACTCACCTGAACCTACAGAAACTCAAGGGCTGATCTTGCAGTTTCTGATATTAGGAAGAAATTCTTTATTCAGAGGGTGCTGAGGCCCTGGCACAGTTTCCTAGGAAATGCAGTGGCCATCAGCTGCACGGCTCCACAGTTTGGGACTTCCTGAATGTTGGAGTTTTCCTTCTCCCTTACAGGGTGCTGCAAAGTTAAGAATTGGAAACCAGCCCAAAACACAAGCAGTTTCAGAATCAAACATCAATTCATCTCCAGAAGTTCATCTCCCTGTTTGGGCTGTCTCCAACCAACTCACCACGGCTCCGGGAAACTTGGAAAACACAGAGAATCTTAATTTAAATTTTTTCTCCTGCTCTGATTAAGCTGTGAAAAGAAACAGGCGAATGTAAAGAGATCCACCCACTCCAGGCACATTAATTACAGGGACTGAAAGTCAGCCAATAATGAAGGTAAGACAGAAATTCAGTGCATTAACAAGCGAACAATGGCCATTGTTCTCTGGTTTACCCACAGCTGCAGGTGTGTACAGCACAGCCTTTGTCTTCCCGGGGGCTAATTTGAGCATTCTGACATTGCCAGTGAGAATTCCTTTATCCATGAACATCGTGCTGCCAGCCCTGTCCCAGGCACACACAGAGCTGCAGTCTCTCTGCGCATTTTTTGTTTCACGCACAAATAAACAGATGAAAACCTGTTTGCTTGTCCTTCTTCAAGGACCATTGGGTTATTCAGGATGAGGGTTGTGGCACAGAAGCTAAAATAAATATAAATTAGGCCATTGGGACCGTTCTCCTCATATTGCAGTGACATTTTTCTGTGGAAAAAAAAGAGGATGTGTAAAAGGGTCAAACTTCAGAAAAAATATCTTATTTCTGGTGTCAAGGACCTGCCCATACCCAGCTGAATGCTACAGTGACAGCTAAAAACACACATTTGGCCTCTTTCTCCATTCTCTCCATAATTAATAATTCAATTTTACAGTTACTTCCTTAATTTGATTATACATAGAACAACTTTTGGGTGTGGTGTTGCCTGTCACTGAAAATAAAAAGGAATTGCAATTTATCTCTGGGTTCTCCTGTTCTCAGTTACTCATCTGCTACAAATATTACTTTTAGTAATGACAAGGTGGCAGCAACAAAGATCATGAACTCAGTCATAGTTTGCATTTGGATTAATGCAATACCAGAAGTGAGAAAATTATTGATATTAATTCCAAAGGATTAAGCATTCCCAAGCCCCTGTTGATTACACCCACATTTCTGGCAGTGGAAACAAAACCCAGAGGTTTTTTTTTTTAATTTTAAGCCCTTTGCCACCAATACTTGAATTATTCTCCCCTTCAATACTTCATTCCTTTATTTATCCTTAAGACCAGAGAATCCCAGGATGGTTTGGGTTTGGAGGGACCTTCAAGCCCATCCAGTGTCACCCCTGCCATGGCAGGGACCCCTCCCGCTGTCCCAGGCTGCTCCAAACCCATCCAGCCTGGCCTTGGGCACTGCCAGGGATACAACATTTATTTATCCCTTCAAACAATCAATTACTGAAGTTTAAGATGTGTAATATCTTGTTAAAAAACATTTTTGAGTCCAAAACCTTTCTGTGCCTGAGAAGTTTGGTTTTTTTCCACGGTATCATTTTTTCCCTACAGACACAAACCAAAGCACATAAAAGTTTGGTAATAAAAGAGAAAAAAAAGTGAATTGCTCTTTCTATGAGTAGAAAGGTTTGTTAAAAAGATACTTTCTTCTAAATTAGTATTATTTTCAGAAAGCTTCTCTATGCTTCAAAAGAGAGTTTCCTTCAGATGAAAAATGTGGAGTTTTTCTTAAGATGAAAACAACGTTGAAAAGGTTTTTGTTTGAAGTTACATTCAAGGAGTCAAATATTTTTCAGCTACCAAATAACCATAAAAAAAATCAGCCTGAGGATTTTGTTTCCCAATTAAAAGCAGACATTTTTCAATGGAGAATTTTTGAAGATGAAAATTCTTCAGCAACTCAGTCATGGCCTTAAGTGTTCAGAAGTTAATCCTAAAACATTTCTAGCCAGATCTGTCAGTGATTTATTACCATAGAGCAGTATTTTGCTGTATTAATAATTATTTTGATATTAAGAATGTAATTTCTTGTTTGTTTAATTTGAATTTAATTCCTAAAAATCTCTTCCTATGGAAATACCAATAGCAAACTTTTCCCTTTTTTGTATATATGCAAAATTTCATTAAATAGAGGATCTGGACATTTAATAACACACATTATACTCATAATATTTTTATGAGAAAAGGAAATTGGGAACAGGAGATTAATTCCAGTTAAACTCTAATTAATTTGAAATATCTCGGTGTTTAGGTACAACACAATCCCCTGAAGCTCCAGGTAGGGTGAGTGTGTGGGAGAGGCCTCTCCCTGGGAATGTTTTGCTCTCCTCCAGACTCAAATCTCTTAAAATCCCTTTGCTTTCCCATTTGCTACTTTGGGAACAAATTGTATCTCATCAAAGCTGGATGAGTCTGCCCAAAAAGATTCACAGAGGGAAGAGGAGGGAAATATTTTGTCACAGAAAAAATTAAGAGTTGTGTCTTATACTCCAGATGGGAACTTGGTGATCAATACCTGCTTATTTATTAATAAAATGTGTTATATAGAGCGTTATCCTTATTGTTACTGTGAAATATCTTTATTTGGTTTATTTTTGGTAAAGGGAGATTTCCTTAGAGTTTTTTTCCAGCACACAAGGACAGGAGCAGCTTTTAGGTGGGTGTAGAACTCGTGCAGAGGTTGAACAGGAACCTGAAAACCCCCTGTGAATTAACAGCCTGTCCAGGGGCCTGGGGACACTTCTGCCACCAAAGGCCATCCCACAGCAGTGACTTCTTTACATTGCCATGGGTGAAAAGCAGGAAAATGCCTCTGACAGAGTGAGGCAGCCCAAGAGCTTTGCTGGCTGAAGCCAGCTCACACGAGCTGAGAGGTTGGGCAGGTTCATGTGAATTATTTCAAGAAATGCTAATGGCTGTTTAGAAAGCTCCAGCAGCAATATCTGGTGTCATGAGACAGCACATCAGCACGGGAACAGCAGCACTGCTGAGCTGGGAGCAGTGGAGCTCCAAGGATTTCCACCAAGCACCTGCAGGCTTTGGGTCACGGCATTTCGCTGGCTGTCCATCTCTAGCATCCATTTGGTTTGTAACTCCAATCCTAAAATCCAGTGTTCCCTTCCCAAGTATAAAGTGGCATGGAAAAGTCAACTTTCCAGAGGCAGGGGGGGTTGTTTCTTTAGAGCAGCAGTGGCAGGAGCTCAAGTTCATTTTAGATGAAATTCATTCTTCGAGGAGGAGATTGCTGCAGAATGCAAGGAGCCTTGCAAAGCTCATCACTGCCCTGCTGGCCTCAGCCTGTGGGTTCCTGAGCTGCTCCCCTGACGATGTGGTCATCCAGGCACCTTGAACAGTGACACCAGAAAAGCTGCTTTCCCCAACACTCTGAGCAAAGCAGAAGCTCTCTGAGCTCTGTAGTTCACTCTGCTCAGAAGAAAACAGCCATGGGAGGACGATGTTCCTGTGTGTGCCCCAGAGACTCTGCACTCAAGTGCTTAGGCTGACATTAGGCCTGCATGAGTTAATTAAAAAATAATCTTTTTTTTCTTTTCCTCTTCTGGTTGTCTCCAGTCAGGCAAATATGCTGAAATCACAAAACCAGCAAAGGGATTGCTTTAACTAGGAGACAGGGTATGAATTCAGCATATTTTCTGCATAGAAATATGACATTTGTATGGAAATGACCCATTTTCTTGAACAGGCAGCTATACATCACAGAAGTTTCACTGGAACGTTTATGCAAAAGAGATTGGGAAGCACTTTCCCATAAAGTGCAGATTTCCCCCAGATGAAATAATAAGGCAAAGCACAATCCAGAAGCTCAAGAGAAACATTTCACTCAGTGTTGTATGTTCTGGGTATTTGTTTTGATTTCCATGATGATTTGGTGTTTGTCTGTCTGTGTTCTCCCCTAAAGGAAGTGAAGAGCTTAGGAAGGAATAATCCATTCTCCCTTTTTTCTTTCCTAATCACATCCCAGCTTCCATGGGAGATGGGAGAAGGGCAGCAGGACATTTCCACCCTGCTCCAAAGACCAGGAGAGCCTGGGAATGGTCAGGGAGGAGGCACAAGGGGGTTTTCTGCAGGACTTGACTCTGCCACAGGGAGCCAAAATCCCCGTGACAAATCCAAGCTCCCGTGACCTACATTGCTTGGAATATTTGCACAATGCATGTGGCAATTCAGCAATCAGCCAGCACTCCGGGCACACAGCTCAAGGAATGCTGAGGGATCAGTACTTTGCAGCTTTTCCTTTCAAATGCAGAGTGTTACTGTCTGGTATTCCAGGGGCTGAGCAGCTTCTGGCTTCCCTTGGGGCCAAACTCAGAGTAAGGATCAGCAGCAAAAAATCAAAACCAACACCAACACATCCACAGAAAAGTGCTATAACCATAGAATACATAACTAGTAAATCATTTTGAGGCTACTTTTATTACAAAATTACAATTTGAATTAATAGTTGCACAACTACAAGATTGTTTTTATGCCAGTGCTGAATGAAACGCTCTGACCTCGTTCAACCCCACCGAAGTCAAGTGCAAAGTTCACCCTGGTATGAATGAGAAATTCTTTGAGCTTCTCATGAATTAAGGTATAGCTTGTTCTGATGATGAATTGAAATTATTTAAAATCAATTAGAACAGAAAAGACACATCCCAAACTAGATGTTCACTGAGCTCAGATTCTTGATTTACAGCCCAACATCCTGACCCTAAATGGAAATCCATACATCACTGAGGCAACATAATCAGACTTCAGATAACTTACTTTAGAGCAGGAAATTATTTTTTCAAGCCAATAGCTGGGAAATTAACAGCAACCAGAGTAATTATCAGTGCAGATATTTCACCATCAAAACTCTGAGAGCATAGAAGAGGTTTCCAATTCACAGCTAACAACACTTTCCTTTGCCTATAAAACCAGCCCTGAGTCATTTTGGCCACCACTTTATTTCACAAATGTGGGACAGCTCTGGAGCAATTCATGATTTACTGGAAGTCCTCTGGAAGAGTGAAAACCTTCCAGGCTTGTGCTCAGCCACTAGGCACCACTCCTTTCTAAAGAGAAAATTTAAGACATTTGTGCCAATATGATGTTAATGAAAGCAGCTCCTTTTTTGGGGGGGTGTTACAGAAAAGGACACGCCGTGGAAATGTGATTTCCCTTAGCTGCATGACTATTTATATAGAGAAATAGAAATTCATATAAATGTATACATTTCTATAGATACACATTTTGTACACTGTAGGCATATACATACATACATATATACACAGGGTGTTATATACACATCCAGATTTGTATATACATATATATAAATATATATACACACACAAATGCACACACAGCTTGCTTTGGAGCCAGCTAGAGTTATAAATTCTCCCTCCCCCACAGAGCCAAGATGATCTGAGCTGCCTCTGTTCAACACCCCACGGTTGCCTCTCCAGCCCGAATTAAATATAATCCTCATTATTCTGCCTCTCTGGTGCCTGAGAAACTTGGCAACCTCTCTGGGTGACTCGAGATGCAGCAATTCCTCCTGCCTTGCCTCTCCTAACCTATTCTAGGAGATGCAATATGCTGCTAAGATTAAGTGTCCAAAATGCTAATATGTCTGAGAAGTGCCTCCACTGACCTACATCGGAAATGTAGGTCGAAAAGGAGCTATTTTTAACCCAAATGCCCACATTTTAATTACAGTCCAAAGCAAGCCACATTCCTGAATCTCCCAGCAGTTTGCAAAGATTGAATTTTACACTTCAACAGTGTAATTATAGGTACAGACTTAGATATACACACAGTATATACAGCACATACTCAGCGTTTCCGTGACACACGAGGCACTCACTCCTGCTCGGAGCTGACAGCAACTAATTTTAGGAGCATCTCCTCCTTCTCCCTGATGCATACCTGTTAGAGATCCTTCTTATCAGGGCTTTGTGCTCTGAAGGCTTGGACAGACTCTGGTTGGCTCGGAGGGGCTGCCAAAGGCCTGTGACACCACCACAGGTGTGTCAACACCAACCTGGCGAGGCTGCCAGCAAGCTGAGGGCACTCCAGGCGGGGCAGAGGGAAGTCTCGAGGTGCAATACACCACTCTACAGAAAAACCCAAGAGAGAACCGTGTTTGCAGTTGGTCTCCACTCCACGCACAAACAGAGGGGTCAGGCTGTGTCCTCAGCCCAAGGAGGATCTGTGCATGCAGACAGGAAAGAGCAGTTTTGGAAATGCCAGTGACCTGAGAGAGCTTGGGCCAAAGGCAGGAAAACAGGGTCTGGGGGCTACTTGTGACCTGCTCTAAACCAAGAATTTCCTGTAGTTATTGGCTGTCTCTAAGGCAGAGAGAGGCACTTGACTTTCAGGTGCTGTTCTCACCAACAGCCTTGGCAAAATTCCCACTTGTCACAGCGTCACCATTGCCATTCCTTCCATCATCAGCCTCCCTGGCTGCAGTGCCACAGCCCCCACTGCTAACAGCAGGAATACATATATAGAAATATATATATATATATATATAAATATATATGTTTATCTACCTACATAAATTAGATCCATCCACAAGTCTTATTGGTTCAAAACAGAAAGGGAGAACTGAACATGGACTGAACAATTAGTCTCTGCTTTAATCAGTGCCTTAACTCCTCCTCAGGACCCCTCAGGGCTGTGACTTGCCCTTTCTTTGAAGAAAACACTGACATCAACTGGATCTAAAAAAGACTTTTACTTGCCATATTTCTTTGCTTGCCAATACTATCCACTTTCCAAAGCAGCCAGGTTTTTGGGTCACTGCAAGAAAACATAACAGAAGTGATGCCACAGGAAATGTCTCTGATTAAAAAGAATGCATTTAGCTACAGGTTTATTGCAGCAGTGCTTTGGGGACAACTGATCAGTCTTGCCCTTTGCATGGCAGTTTAACAGCACCAGAGAAACCTGGATGTGTTCCCTAAAAACAGACAAACTCAACTGACCAGCATCCATTACCAATGGCTAATTTTTGTCAAAGCTCATGTTTCACCAAAGCACCACGAGTTTTCTCAGTGCTCCCAGTGCAGGGAGGTACCTCCAGTGGTGCAGGACCCCAAGGACTGGATTTCTCAGGTGGAGCAGCTTAGCTGGTCCCATCCAACACTGAAATCTCACTCATGGCAATTCCCAGCATCTCCCTTTGAGTCAGACCGTGCTGGGCACTCTCAGGACACAGCAGAGTGAAGATATTTCACCTCTGAGAGGCAATTCCTACTCTCTTTGGAGCAGAGCTCCTTCACTTTCCAAAGAAAATAAGTACAAGAATTCAATTTAAAGTCCTATTAAAAGCACAGTTTGATGAGAATATTCACACTGCAATGTTTCCCTCTCTCTGGTCATACCAGTGATAAAATCAAACTGAACAATCACAGAGCAAAAAAAAACCCAAAAAACCTCACAAACCATAAGTTAACTTTGATTTTCAAAGTCAAAACCTCCAAAGTTCAATGACAGATTTTGGTTCAAGGGATATTCAGATACTGGACATATTATATTATATATGTATATTTAAACACATAAAATGGTTTAGAGACAAAGTACAAACCCAAAGCTTTATGTATCTTTCTATAAAACTTAGTTTAGGAGAGTTACTGTTGGGACTGACTTAGTTTTAAACAAGTAGAGCCTGAAAAAATGATCAACAAATACATTCCTATAATTCTTTAGGGTGTAAACCAGCTACTGAATCTGGAAAAGCAAAGGAAAGCAAGAAATAATGCATAAAACCCCCATAAGCAGTATATTAATGCTACTGTAATATTTAGGGAATGTCATTAACTTTAGATAAGGTCCCTGTAGTTACCCTGTAGGATAAAAGTAAGTCCCTGTAAGTCCTGTAGGATAAAAAGTAAGTAAGTCCCTGTAAGTATTCTGTAGGATGAAAAGGTCCCAAACTTTTCTTCAGCTTTTGTTTTGGTTGTTTAATTGGTTTTTAGAGTATCTGCTACAGGAGTGCCTCCTCAGGAATGGTGCCAGGGGCCACCACCACCAGCAGCAATGGCAGTGCCACCAGAAGCAGCAGCACAAAGTCTTTCCCATTCCAAAAGTGATTTATCACAATTCAGGAATTCCTGCTTGGAATCATTTGAGCCCTACTGCAAAATCTGATCACTGCAGAGAACCTCCCTCCCTGGCTCTGTGCTCCAAGGACAAGCCAAATTGCTGTGCCACGGGCCATGGCCAGGATATTTCTCCACAGGCAGTGGCATTTGTTGGAATTCCCAAGTACAGAGAGAGTCAGTCCTTGGCTAACCTGAAACATCCCTTCAGAATTCATAGACTATATAGGATATTCTTGAGAGATTTAGAAAATTCCAGTGGAAAAATAAAGGCATTAGAAAAAGTAAATGGACATTAAAGATTCAGGATAGGACATAGGACTTGGTCATGAATGTTTTGTATTTGCTCTGCCCTCTGTTAGTATCTGCTCTTTTTAAGGCACCCAACAGCTGAGTGTTGCACGTCCACACCTCTAAATAATGCCTAAAAATAACCCCACACTTCAGATCAACACTCTTAACATTCAAAAATATCAGGACTGAGGCACCATCCACCCTATAGATATAGAGCATTCCTACAGCTCTGCTCTTTGAGCCTTTTCCTCTCATTTTCCCACAAAAATTATCCACCTGACACCATCCTGAAAAACACAATACTGACTCATTTAGCAGAGAAAATACCACCACAGGGAAGTGTTTCCAAATGCTTCCACGGGGATCCAAAATAACCTACAAGTGTCACCCCAGCAGCCTCCTGGGGAACTCTGTGTGCAGCAAAGTCAATGTTCTCATAGAAATCCCCCAAACTGCCCCAACAACCTGAACAAAAATGAGATAATGACAGAATTTTACAACTGGGAAACCATAAGGATCAAGGAAAAGTCATTTTAGAGAAGTTGTAGAAAGCATAATTGTCAGTGACTGCCAATCATAGAAATACAGAATGCTCTGGGTTGGAAGGGACCTTCATATTCTTGATCTCAAAGAAAAATATAATACTAATAAAGTATTTCCAAATAATCTGTAATTGTTACATGAATAATCTTCTTGGCTAGTTGGTCACCAATTACATTGGAACTAAACTAATTTGTCTTTAAAATCAAAAGCCTTAAAGACTGGTCAGTTAACTTGTGAGTGAGGTCAATCAGAGAATTACTGAATTGATGGCAAACCCATTTTCTCTGTACCATTACTCATTTTATTCTGAAACAGTCCCATGGAGTACTTGTCTCAAAATACTTGAATCCACTTAATAGATGTAATTTTCTGAGATCAGATTTTGCTCTTCATTCAAGTCTGTTGACTAGAACTGAGCATAATGTGGTGTTTCAACATTGGCTTCCAAGGGAGCAGAACTGGGCCTCCATTCCATTCCCACTCCTGTGTTCCAAGCACATTCCAATTTTTCCACTGCTCAATCAAATCAGAAATATTTCAAGAACAGGAAAAAAAATAAATATGTATTTCCACTCACACCAGAATTAAAAAATAGGAATTTTTATACAAAGAGTTGTTGTGAGCTACATCCTGGATCAATCTGCATTTCTTCCATGGAGAAAAACAGTGTTGTACTGTGTACAACATAAATACATAATTGTGTACACATAAATACATAAATTCACTGAGAAACTCAGCTACAGACTGAAAACCAAGCCTTGGAAAAACTCAGAAAAGAGGAATATGCAGCACACCACAGCCTGATTTCCGAGTGTCCATAAATCCACGTTGTAAAAGCAAGTGCCTTTGGAAGAAGGGCGATCCTGGAACAAGTTCACTCCGGAGTGGCTGGAGCGCTGCCAGGAGTCACACCCATGGTTCAATAATGTCCTGAGCAATGAACTCCCACACTTAAGGCCAAACTCTACTCGCTGTTCTTCACGTGAACACTCCTGTTAAACCTAAACCTGAGCCATCACATCTTTGTCGCGTGAAGTGGGTACTTGAAGCAAGTGGAAGCAGCGCAGAGCTCATCGAGTGCTGCCGGCACACCCAAGCGCTTCAGAAGAACAGCCTCACATTTTGGAGAGACCTGCCCCTCCTGGTGCTCCCAAAGTTCTCAGGGAGAACACAAGTTGGAAAAACCCACACATTTCTACCTTAAAACCAAATCAGAATGTGCTGCCACACTCAAAGGTGGTTTTGTCTGGAAAGGTCTCTGACAAAATCTGGAGCTGCCACAGCTTAAATCAAGTTCACTGAATCTCCTAAGAAATTAGATTCTCACTCTCCAATAACACTCTAACCAGAGCAGTAGGCAACAGGCTTTTCACAATTCAGATTATTACTCATACCATCACATTTAACATCTTTCTGTCACTGTTGATACACTCAAGAGATCAATGAAGCCATTTCCAAACAAATTTTGTAACCTAGGGTACAATGTGATGGTGACATCAATGACAACATCCAGAAAATACAAAAAGCACCAAAAATTGAGCACCAGGATCATCCTTTCCATTTCCCTGTGTGCAGTTGTTGGCTGTGACTGGGGCTTACCTGGCCTTGCTGTTCTTTTCCACCTGTAGGAAGAATTTCAATGGTCAGTGAGGGAATAAACCAAACACCTCCTGAAGGTTTTACTACCACAGGCTGGTGGCACCAGGTACTTGTACAACCATGAAATCAAACTAAAAACATATTTATTTCACATAGCATCCCATCAAGCAGCTCTAATGCAACTGCAGATCATTTGACTTTGAGTCCTTTCCACTAACATTAATGCTACCAACGCTACTGCTGATAAAGACAGAATTATCATTAATACTCCCTATTAATTAGGAGGAGCCTGAGCTGGAGTCACCCAGTACAGGTCAGAGATGATGGATCCACTTTTGGTTCCTGAAGTGGAAAGGAATGCTGCTACCCACTCAGCCTCAGCTCAATACAATGAAAAAGCAAAATGAAAGTCATCAAAACACCCTTTAGACATCACACTTAAGACATTGTCAACACCTACAGAGCAAATCATCCCCAAATTATCTCAGTACACAAGGGAAAGGAAGTTTCCTATGCAAGGAAAGAAAAATAACTCAATGTAAGCCAAAAATTATCTCTTTTAATACAAAATTCCATTCTCATAGAACAAATTTATTTCCACTGAATAAATAGATCTGCTCACCGTCCACAGGCGAGATTACTGCCTATAGTAAGGATGAAATTCTCTTGCCTTTCTGCAGTTTGATTAAAATATAAACATTAATTGCAACCGGCTTTACTCTATTGGATACAAGTATGAACACTTGGGGCTTTGAGGACATTGCCAAATGTATACAGCACCACTCTCACTGGGGGTTGTACTATAACCTGATTTATACAGCTCCACGCATCACTTGCATGTAGGCTTATCAATGTAATTATTACAATTATGATAAGAAGGATCTGGCCTTTGCACTTGCATGTTTAATACTCTTAGCACGTTCATGCTCTTCCACTATCTATTAAAAACCCAGCAAAACAAACAAATGAGCAAACCCCAACGGGTCAGAGCTGAAGGCAGCAATGAGGAAACACAATCTCAACTCAAAAATGGGAATTCCAACGTGTCATGTTTTTACTGATGGCATGGAGGATGATGCCAGATTTACAGAGGCTCGGAGCTGTCCCTCCATCTCCAGACACTCGCAGCTGCCACCAAGGCTGGGGGAACGACTCTCCAAGAGAAAAAGCTCACCGATCCTGGCTGGAGCTGCAAATAGCGACATTGTTGGGAGAACATTTATGGGTTTATCTCTGTTAAAACACATTGTGCGGGGTGAAGCCGAGCTGCTCCCCGAGGAAGGAGGGCAGGTGCTGGGGAGGGCGACCTTGGGAGTGCCACCCTTTGCCAGGAGGTGACAGAGCCCGCTCCCCTCGGGACAGCAGCGCTCCGAGCAGCCCCTTTGGAGCTCCGCTGGGGGAATAACCTCAATTCACCTGCATAAAGCACCCTGACACATGGACACACTGGGTATTTCTGGACCAGCCCCACCGTCTGAAGGAGCTCAGGGCAGTGCCTAGGGCACGCAGGCGCCCGGCTCTGAGGGCTGCCCTTGGCGGCCCCACCCGCCCGGGATAAGGCGCCCGCGGGTACATTCGGCGGGGCGGACGGGGGCAGGGAGCGGCGTCGGGAGCGGCTGCAGGCCGAGATCGTATCCAGGATGGAGTCCAGGATCGGGCTCGGGATCAATCCCGGGATCAATCGGGATCAATCCCGGGATCGGGTCCGGGATCAATCCCGGGATCGGGTCCGGGATCGGGCCCGGCCGCTCTGGCCCCGCCGCCGCCTCAGCGCTGGGGCTGTGGCGCCACCTGGCGGCCGCGCGGGGCCGCGCTCCGAGCCCGGCCTGGGACCCGCGGGGACACAAGAGCGGCGGGGACAGCGCGGGGACAAGGGGACAATGAGGGGACAAGGGGACAATGAGGGGACAAGGGGACAATGAGGGGACAAGGGGACACCGCCGGGACAAGGGGACAGCGCCGGGACAACGGGACACCGCCGGCGACAAGACACCAACGCGGACAAGATACCAACCGGGACCCGCCCGGGCAGGGAAATCCCAGGGTCTTTGGTCTGGCTCCGGGTGCAGCGGGAGTGGGAGAAGGGCGGAGCGGCCGCGGGGATGCTTTGCTTTGCTTTCCCCGATCGCATCCCCCCATTCCAAACTGGGAATGCGCTTTAAATCCCCGCTCCGGAGCTCTCTGAGTGCTCACCCCGCTGCCAGCACCGGCAACATCCCCGCGATGCCTGCCAGTGCCTCCGGCAGGCCGGGAACCAGCGCTCCGGAGGGATGCGCTCCCGAATTTCCCGATATTTTTAACTGTCAGGACAGTGCGGCAGGGATGCAGATCGCAAATCGGATTTGTGACGGTCTCGGGTGGTATCTTGGCAAGAGACGCTGTACAGGGTTTTTTTTTCTCTGTTAACATCACAGTGCATCGAACTGTTATTAATAAAATAGCGTTCAAGGTTATGGGGGGAAGGAAATCTCTGTGGGGGAAGCTGAAGTTTCAGGTTCAAGCTTTGTATTCCTATATATATATATATATATTTGGGGATGTATATATATATATATATATCTATATATCTGCATTTTTTTTCAAAACGTTTTATTAGGAAAGCTATACCAGACGCATCACTGTACAATGATTAAACATTACCTTTACAATTTATATTCACTTGAAATTACAGAATAAATATATGCACATTGTTGTACCTTTGTGTGTGTGTGCGTGTGTGCGTGTATGGGTGCATGAGAGAGAAAACATTAAAAGTGCTTCCTACAAAGCTGTTAGTGAGAGGTGCCCATTAGCTTTTGCTTTTTTTCCTTTTTTTTTTTTCCTTTTTCTCTGTATATTTGCATGGCGCTTTTATTAGGAAAGTGCGGATGTCCTCCAAAAAACCATGGCGTCATGACGAAGTGTCACTGAGCATCCCCTAGGTGTGTGCGCCACGTGGTGACATCCTTTGGGCTGCTCGGCTCCGGGTACCTCCCCCCGGCCCCCGGGATCCCCCCCGCGACCCCCGAGCCCCCCGGGAGGGGCTGGGCTGGCGGGGGGTGAGCGGAGGGTGAGGGTGAGGAGTGTGCGTGCGAGGGAGGGAGAGAGACAAGAGTGAGACATTCGAGCAAGACCCTCCCCTCCCTTCCCTCTTGCAGTTTCCAGGCATGCAGCAAACTGCGCTCGTTTGCTTCTTTGCATTATTTTTTTTTTTCTCTTTTAAATAAATGTACAGAATCTGTGCCATGATGGGCAAGAGGAAAGCAAGCCAGAAAATGCCATCTTCCCTCCCCCTCCCCTCCAAGGGAAAATATCAAGGAAGTTTACTGACAACGGAAAAAAAAAAAAAAAACAAAAAAAAAAAGAAAAAAGAGGAAAAAAGCAAAAAAAACCCCAAAACAAAACAGCCAACGAACAAAACAAACAACAAGAATAAAGAAAATAAAAGGGGAAAGAAAAAAGAGAGAAAGAGACACACATAGAATTTACTTAATCAGGATCAATACAAAGATCCCCCATAATAATAATAATAATATAATAATAATAATATAATAATATAATAATAATAATATACCTTTAGACATGGCACAGTCAAAGTCTCAGTTTCAGTATAAAAAATAATGATTGATTAACATCTGCTGGCAAAAGTCTGCGAAGGCACTTCGTCGATTACTGATCTGAGAAGGGCCCTGCCCCGCAGCGCGCACATCTGGCGGGGCAGAGCGCACAGCTGTATCCTCTGCTCGCGGGCGGCGGGGCCGGGCGGGCGGCGGGGCGGCGGTCAGAACCGGTACGTGGTCTTCTCCAGGACTTCGAGGTAATCCGGCTTGGTTTGGAGTTTGGCCCTTAACTCGAGGTATTCGCTTGTGGGGGTTTGGTGGTCCGGGAAGCCCTTGCCGGCCGCGAAGAGCAGGGTCTCCTTCAGCCTGGCGTCCTGCTGCAGGTCCGGGTATTGCATGCCGGGGGGGTGGACGTGCAGTTCCTTCAGCTTGGGCACGGTGCCGTACAGGCAGTCCACGAAGCCCACGGCGCAGGGCGGCGGGCGGTCGC
>NC_031778.1:22525146-22528860 GCF_001522545.3 Parus major | reverse complement strand
CAGGGCGGCGGGGCACAGCGCGGCCAGCTCCAGCGAGCGCAGGTCGCGGCGGGCCAGCGGCTCCGGGCTGGCGCACAGCACCTCGCCTACCACGCTGACGGAGCTGAGCGCCTCCAGCCACTGCTTCAGCGGCACCAGCTCGCAGGTGCAGTCCCAGGGGTTGAGCTTCAGGTCGATCTGCACGATGGCGTGCAGGTGCTCCAGCACCCCGGCCACCGGCAGCGCCAGGAAGTGGTTGTTGCGCAGGTTGAGGCGCGCCAGGGAGGTGCCGGCGAAGGCGTCGGTGGGCAGCGTGCGGAGCAGGTTGTCGTTGAGGAAGAGGAGCTTCAGGTTGGGCATGAGGCTGAAGGCCGCCGGCTGGATTTCCCTGATCAGGTTGTACTCGAAGTACAGGTAATGCAAACTCTGCAGGCCCCGGAACATGCCCGGGGTGAGCCGCTCGATGTCGTTCCCGTTCAGGTACAGGCTCTTGAGGTTCGGCAGGTTGATGAACGCCCCGTCCTGCACGTAGGAGATCCGGTTGTTCCCCAGGTGTAAGAGATCCAAGGAGGAAAAATTCCAGAAATCGGAGCGGTAGATCTTCTGGATCAAATTCCCGCTCAGGTACAGCTTCTTGGCGTTCAAGGGCCTGGGCAGGAGCTCGGAGATGTTGTGGAACCCCCGCTCCTTGCAGTTGACGGTCAGGCCCAGGTCGTTGATGTGCAAACTGCAAGAGCAGCCGGTAGGGCAGATGATGGGGATGGGGGGTCGGGTCTGGTAGGCAGCCACGGGCGGTTGGTTGGGCCCGGGGTACAGGCCACGAGGGGTCGGGGGAGGCCGGGGCGCCCGGGGCTGCTTGGTGGGCTTGGGCTGCTTGTTGGACGTTTTGTACTCAACAGAGGAAGCGGTGAAATGGAAGGAGGACAGCATGGAGGAAGGCTTCGTAGGCCACGCGTTCTCCTTGCTGGAGGACAGCTGAGGGATGCCCAGGCTGGCTTCCACCTCGGAGTCGGACAGCATGGGGCAGAGCTTGCTTCTTTTGATTTCCCGCAGGTCCTTCCCGTGGAAGTGGAAAGGTGTCTCGCAGGTGATGTCCCCCACCAGAGCAGTGTAGGGGATGCGCTCCAGCCAGCTCTTGAGCTGCACGATCTCGCACGTACAGTTCCACGGGTTCTCCTCCAGCTGGATCTCCATCAGGCTCCTGCCAATGTGGTCCAACATCCCGCGGTACGACAGGACTTTGAGGCGGTTCCCCCGCAAGTCCAAGTGGGTTAAGGACACGGACTTAAATAAATTGGTGGGAAGCATGGGGATAAGATTGTCATTTAGGATAAGGACCCTCAATTTACTTAGGTTTCGAAATGCCCCGCTTTCAATCCGTTTAATGACATTGTAATCTGCCTGCAGATATTCCAGACTTTCCAAACCCAGGAAAGTGTCGTTCCTGAAAATGTCCAATTTGTTTTCGTGCAAATACAACCTCTTCAGAACTCGGAGCCCGTTAAAAGCCCCCGTCTGAATGTCCTGCAGTGCATTGTTCCCAAGGTTAATAGATACAGCATTGTTCAAGTGAAGAAAACTGTTGGTGTACAATTTCCTCATGGAATTCCTCTGCAGATAAAGTTTAAAAGGTCTCGACCACGACTCTGTTATCTGACTAATATTTATAAATCCCTTGTTGTCACAATGTATATGGAAAAGGCTCTCCTTCACTTCACAGTAACATGGATCAAAGCAGGGCTCATCCAGTTCCTCCGAGTCCTCTATCAAGGGAATAGGTGTAGTCCATGCTAGAGCAATTGTGCTTAGAAGAATTATCCACAACATCCTTCCTTTATGAAGCGTCTCTGCCGTGGAAGGTTTCATCATTTGTTGATGTTTACAAAACTGCAACGGGAAGAGAAACACAGATTTCAGTATTTCTGCCCCGTCCCTCTCCTTTTCCTAAGCCCCTACCTGCTGGACTCATGTCAGGCTCCTGGAAAGTTCAGCAATTGTTGGGCAGACGTTCCCAACCAACTCCAGGGGTGTCGGCTGGGCGAGCCTTGCCCTGATTTATACTCGAGAGATGTTAGACGGCTCCATCACGCAATAGCAGCCTGCCTTGCTCCCCTCCCCGTGGTAAATGCCACCTATAAAGGGGACAGCACATGCAGCCCCACACAGCACCACGAGCACACCGAACGTGTTGCGTCTCTCCACGTTTCCCAGGCGTCGGAACCACCCGGATCTCATCCCCGGGTGCGATTTTAGCCCAGGAGCCATCACAGCCTGCCTCCACTCCGGGGTGGGGGGGAAACACACCAAGTGTGGGCAGATTTCTCCGGTGTCGCACCACATCCTTCATCCATGCAAACTCCCAAAGTTATTGAACCTCCAGCCTCGAATCTCCCTCCCTCCCGGCTCGATACGTTCCACACGCGAGTTCCAGGGAATGTGCGGGGTTTGCTGATGTCCCTGGCAGAACGGTTCCCCTCAGAAATCCCCACTGTGTCTTTACCGGAGCAAATGGTTAACGACCCTGACTGGGAAGGAAATCTTCCCCTCGCAAATGCACCGGTGAATTAATGCAACTGGTATATTATCAGATAAATACACACCACATATTAGTCATTTTAGCTGATTAAAGCATTTAGAGATGATTAATCTTTCTAAAGCACATGCCCATGCGATCAGCAGATCTAAAGGGAAGTGACAGCTGAAGAGGCACCTAGGATTGAAACGCTCAGCCTGCCTTGGATTAGGGCATTTTGTGCCCCCTGGACCAAGCAGGAGACCCGGTTAAAAAGCTGAAAGTGGAAGAAAAAAAATACCTTGACACTTACCAGCAGATAAATTCTCTATCCTACTACACACGATTCCGAATGAAGACACCATTCTTCTCCAATCAGATGAAAATAATACTGCCCTAATGAGATGCAGCTCCTTCAACATATGGTTTCACCCTTCCTTTCACCAGATATTTTAAATGTATGGGCACAGGGAAACGCTAAGGATGGGAATAATAGCGGTGGTGATGCAGCCTTCCTTGAATCCCTGAAATGCCCATTAGAATGATTCGGAGCGATCATTGCTTTTAGTCTCAATCTCCCAATAAAAAGGTCCTTTTTGCCTTCCTCGTGTAAGAACTAGAAAAAATTGCCCCCCATCCGCAAACTTAAGAGCAGAAAGATGCATTTAGGGGAGAGAAATGCCGGAGGAACAGGAATCCTTAGGATCAACTTGCAAATGAAACCCTCCCCTGTGGGAAAGAGGAGATGGTTGAAAGCACGAAAAGAGAAATACCCTCTGCAATTAAAACCAGCATCTAATTGGGGAGAAGGGAGAGAGACGAGAGCTATATTGCAGTATCAATCTCTCTGTCTCCTTTGCAAAATATTAGCCACTTAAGTTCTTTCTCTTCTGCAAGGGCTGTAATAAAAATAAAAAAATAAATAAAGAGGATTATTATATCTTCTTTTTGGAAGAGGGGGGTGTCTTTGACCCTAGGCGGAAACAAAAGGATCCAGAAAGGTTGTACTTACCGGTTTGCAGGAGAGATTTTAGCACATCTTTAGCAAAAAAAAAAAAAAAAAAAAAATAAAAAAAAAAAAAAGGCGAAAGAAATGAAGGGGGTAAAAAAAAGAAAGCTCGAGTTTAAAGATTGCTGGTTTCTCTCTGCCTCTCCCTCTCTGTGGCTCTCTCTCCCTCTCTCTCTACTCCTGCTGAAGCTGAGGCAAAAGGAAAAAAAAAAAA
>NC_031778.1:22515813-22524471 GCF_001522545.3 Parus major | reverse complement strand
GAGCAGATGGGGGAGGAAAAAACCTGAGAAGAATCAGAGAGGAAAAAAGCCGCCGGGATGGGGCAGAATTTGCACCCACCCCGCCCTCCCCTAAAAAAAAAAAAAAAAAAAAAAAAGAGAGAAAAAAAGGAGGGAAAAAAAGGGAACAAAAAGCCCAAGTCTGGAGGAAATCAAAGCTGCTCTGACTGCGAGTGCCAGCCGAGGGCTGCGGCGAGGAGCAGCCCAGGGGTCCCGCTCCGGCCGCCCCGCTGCCCCCGCACCCACCGCCTCCTCCTCTCGGTGTGCCCGCCCGTCCCGCGGCCGCTCCCGCCCCGAGCTTCGCCGGGATCCCGCAGAGCCCAACACCTCGGGGAGAACACCCGGCACCTCCCGCATCCTCCCGGCGTGTGCGCGGAGGCGGAGGGGCCGCGCCCGCCGTGCCCCGGAGCCGCCGCAGGTAACGGGATCCGCGGAGGGGCCGCGGCGGGAGGGCTGCGGGGGAAAGTTGGTGGGTGAGATGCGCCGGGGGGCTCCGGGGGCTGCGGGCTCTGCCTGCCCCGGGCATCAGCCAGCCGGGAGGGAAGGGCTGCGGGCAGGGCAGGAGGGGAGCCCCGCACCGCTTCGCGCATCCCCGCTGTCCGCACCCGCGCACCTCCCCGCGCATCCCTGCGCGCATCTCCGCGGAACTCCCGGGGCGTCCCGCACCCCCCGCTCGGCGCCGAGCCCGAACCCCCCTCCCGCACCCCGCGGGGGCTCGGCCGGGAGACACTTAACTGGAACCGCGGCTCGCTAGCAGAAAGTTGCGGGGCAGGGGCGCGGGCGCGGGCGGGAGGTGCCGGGGGCTCCGCGGGGTCCCGCCGCCCCGGGGCCGCTCTGCGCGGCCAGGGGCGCAGCCTCCGCGCCCGCGGACACGCACCATCTTCCCCCGGCTGCCGAGCTCTCCTCCGCCGGTGCAATATGGACGCACCGCTCCCTCCTAATTAAATTGCTGCATCATTCATTTTCTGACGCGGGAGCGACATGGGGTACGGCAGGCTCCGTGCACTGACACCCCCCGTTCGCAACGGGGGGGAGGCGGGGAAAAAGGGAGAAAGGGGGAATCACAACAGTTTGTTCTCGCAACAAGCTCGCACGGCGGGTTTGGCAGCGACTCGGGAAAGCGAGCTAAACCCCGCTGGGTTTGGGGGGCAGCTCCCCCGTCCCCACGGATGCCGCCCGTGGGGCAGGGTCGGGGTGCGCGGGGGGAGCCCTGACCTTGCAACTTTCCCAAATGCCCCCGAATATCGCTGGTTTTCCTTGCCTGGGCTCCTGCCGTCGGGTCGTGCAGGGGGGCTGGCAGGGGCAGGGAGGGGGGGATGGCCCTGGAATGAGGAGCGGGGAGCGCTGCGGGGATGGGCGGACATCCCGGCGGGTGCCCCCGCAGGGCCGACCCCTGAGCCCCCTGCCCCGCTATGACACGGGACTGTCCCGGGGATGCCCCGGGGGAGGAGGAGGAGGAGGATGGCCCCGTACCTCCCTTTCCATCCTTAATGCCCCCACAATTTCCCAGAGGGCTGAGGAGACTCAGATGGACAGAGAGGCTGCTCTCCCGGGGTTTGGCCAGGCCGTGTCCCCTTGTCCCCTCAGCCAGGAGGCAGAAGTCACCGCGGGCCATCCCATCCCCTGCATCTCCCTCCAGCCCCAGCAGCTCCCGGCCCTTGTGTCCCTGCTCCGCACGCTGGGGACAGGACCGCTGTGAGTGCGAGTGGCAGCAGCTCCAGCCAAGGGTACGGCTGATGTAACCAAGATTAGGACGTCACTCGGTTATTAATGGTAATTATTATTATTGGCAAGAGAGCTATCTCCTTGCCGAAGCCCATCCCGGAGCTGTGGGGATGCTGTCAGCAGGGTGGGAGCTGGCAGGTGCCCTTCGGCTGCCTCTTGCCAGCCTCAGTTGTCATCTCTGAAACGCACCTTTCCCCCCTGACAGCCTTGAGAGAACAAGGGAGGGAGAGCCAACTTAGAGGTGGATACTTGGGTAGTTATTGTACCTTGCAGAAATAACCTTACAAGGTTCTGTTTCCACCAGAGGAGAGCGTTCCCCCGCTGCAGTCACTGCTCAGCAGGCACCGAGTGCTCCAGGCAGCCTGCAGTGGGAACCATCCCCTTCCCTTCCTTTCCCAGCAGAGCTGGCAATGGTGGAGAGAAAAGAGGGGGTTTTCTCCTAAAGCTCGCCCTGACTGTCCAGAAAGAAATATTCCAAGCTTTAACAGTCTCCAGCAATCCATGGCTAGGGCAGAAGCAATAAATAGTATAAGGGCGAGGGAAACTCTGCTGTAATTATTACAAATGGGAGCTGCTTCCAGGCTTGCTGTGCTCCGTTAAGGTCGGGAGCAGTTCGGAGGTGCTGGGTCCGGGTGTTGGGAGGGTTTGGACGCAGCTCCAGCTGCATTTCTGCCCAAAAGCCCTGGGAATTCAGGGATGCCAGCTCTGGAGGCAGGAGAAGCTGTGGGAAGCCCAGGGTGGCAGGGGGAGCGGGGAGCCCCGGCGGGATGTGCTGCTCCTTGATCCCTGATGGGATCTCCTGGCCGGAGGAGCTGCCAGCCCTGTGCTCCAGAGAGAGATGCTCCAGGAGCAGGGCAAGCCCAGGGCTCAGAAGGAATATCCCGTGGCTCTCCCTGCCTTGGGAGCCTCCTCAGTGGAACCTGGAAATGCTGGGATTTAGGGAAGGCCAGGGCGCTGGGCTGTGCAGAACACAGAGCTGAACTCTGAGCACGCAGAGAGTGGCCCTGGGCAGAAACACTCCCAGTGTCCGCTCATGCCATTAGTCTGGGCTCAAAGCTCAGCTTAACCTCCTTCCCTGCTCTGATGACCCCTCTCCTTGTCCCCATGAGATTTCTATATTCCACCGTGTCTTTGTATTCAATATCGAGCTTCCCCTCCCCCTTTTATTTTTAGGGAGACTTTCAAATATTCTTGGGATTCAACATTAGAAATTATTTAAGAAGAAGAAGAAATGTCAGTGTTTTTGAAAATGTTGATAGAGGAAAATCAGAATTGAGAGTCTTCTCTGTGCAGCAGTTAGTGAAGCAGTTTATGAGGCTTCACTTCTCTTATTCCCTCTGTTCCCTAATTAATTTATCAAACACAGACAGAGAAACATAATAATCAGCTGGAATTTACCTCTAGCCCTTCTCTGGAAGAGACTATTTCTGTTAGACCTGTGCCACATTGTCCCAGTGGTGTTGTAGGGAGCTCTTGCTGTTGTATCAACAGCTCAGCCTCTCTACAGAGGGTCCCACATTGGATGCAGGGGCTTGTCCTGTCCCCCTCGAGCCACTGCCGAGGTTTCCCTGCCTGCTGGAGGGTCCTGTTTGTGCTGGGAGAGCTCAGCCCAAGGCTCAGGTGCTGCTGAGGTCCCTTCATCCCGTTCTGGCTGAAGGCTGGATCCTGTTTTCCATACACTGCTGGCATTTGCCACGCCATGTGTACAGTACAGGCACGGATTACTGGAGCTCCATGAGCACTGGTGAGAGCACACAGAATGGAGGAAGTGTAAGAATTTTAAACTGGGCTTTTCCAGCTGCAATCCTTCAGGCTGGAGAAGCTTATGCCAAGCTGATACTCCTGGCCACAATTTTTTCTTAACCCCCTCATTATCAGTTATTTATTGAATTTTTTTTTCAGGACAGTTGAGCTATTTTTTGATAAAGTTAAGAAACAAAAACTCATCAAATTCTATTAACATGGATTATTTCTGATATAAAACTATCCTCAGCTACTTGAAACTCAGTGGGACACTGGAGCAGCACAGAAAGCCCAGTCATGCCCTCAGTAGCAACTTATTTGTAATTGGTTTACACTCATGGGTTTTTTTTTTTCCAGCAGAGAAATTTTGCCCAGCATTTGATGATATGTGTAAATATTAAAAGCAAAGGAGGGAAGAATTAATAGACAGCATTAAAACAGAACAGCAAATACCAGCAAATTGTGAGTGCAGCATTTTTAATGGATAGCTATTAAAAATAAAAGAGAAAAGTAGGCAAAATAAAAGGGAGGTTTTATTGGACAAAATTGACAGTTGTTACCCTCAGTGATTCCTGACATTTCAAGATCAGTTTTTTATCTAATGTTTCAACAGCCTTGATTATTTCCTTCTAGTGAACCACACTCAGCTGTAGCTTTTTTTTCTCCTTTTAAGCCCTCAAATTTTATTTCTAAATATGCTGATATTTATTATAGCCAGTGTCAAAAAAAAAACAACAAACCCAACTCCACACTCCACTTCTATACGAGCTTCTCCTTGGCCTTTCCTGGGATGATTCACAGCCCTGGGTTGGCATGCACAGCTTCCTCTGGCAGCAGCTGGAATTCCATGCATGGATCCAAGGCAAAATAACGCCCTTAGGGTGATGTGTTCCCAGCCAAGCTGAGAGCTGTGAGCCACCCTCCAGCCCTGAGAGGGTTCCACCAGCCCTGAGAGGGTTCCTCCTGCCCTGAGAGGGTTCCCCCAGCCCTGAGAGTGTTCCTCCAGCCCTGAGATGGCTCCTCCAGCCCTGAGAGTGTTCCTCCAGCCCTGAGAGGGTTCCTCCTGCCCTGAGAGGGTTCCCCCAGCCCTGAGAGTGTTCCTCCAGCCCTGAGAGTGTTCCCCCACCCCTGAGAGGGCTCCCCCAGCCCTGAGAGTGTTCCTCCTGCCCTGAGAGTGTTCCTCCAGCCCTGAGAGTGTTCCTCCAGCCCTGAGAGGGTTCCCCCAGCCCTGAGAGGTCTCCTCCAGCCCTTCCCATCCTTCCCAGAGGCAGTTCTGCAGCCACAGCCCGGAATCATGGAACCACTTAGCTTGGAAAAATCTCCAGGATCATGGAGCCCACCCATTAACCCAGCACTCAACCATGTCCCTAATGCACATCAAGACATTTTAAATCCAGTTCCAGGGATGGTGATGCCATGGCTTCCCTGAGCAGCCTCTTCCAGTGCTCTACAACCATTTTGGTGAAGAAATTTTCCATAATGCCTGATCTAAACCTCTCCTGGCACAACTAAAAGCTGCTTCTTCTTGTTCTGTCACCTGGCATGTGGGAGAAGAGTCTGTCCACACCCTCCTTTCCTCCATCACAACAGCGTGCTGCATCCTTTTTAACCCTTTTTTTTCAGTTGAGAGACTTCTTGTCAGCTGGCAGCCCAAGTGGAGGTTTCAATGTCCTAAGTGAGGCTGAACGTGGAGCACACAAAGGAAGAGCACGGACCTGGAACTGTGTTTTCAGAATCTCACCATCCATTGAGCCTGGTGGCAGGACACACCTTCAGATGGCAAATTCATTGCTCCCATTGGAAAAACCCTAGATCATGCAAAAATACTGTTTGGATTCTTGTTGTGGAATCATGGTTGTGGTTTGTTTTGACACCTCCACACTCTGCATGTGGACGTTTTCTATTGCAATTTCTCCTTTGGTTTTCTTTCCTTTTCACCTTGTGGGCTAATCTTCCATACATCCCAATTCCTGGATTTTGCCTTGGTACACAAAAATGGAGATTAGCTTCCAGTATGTGCTGTAAGCAACAGCCTGGATTTTCAGGGCATCTGGATTTAGAGTTACCAGAATTAGAAACATGAGCCAGCCGAGATCATGCTAGGGCAATTCCCCAGGACTGGGCCATAAAGCCAATCAATTTAAAATGTAATAGAAAGCACCGAGTTCTGGGTGAAGGAAGGCACTTACTGCTCATTTGGAAAGAAAAGCTCATATTCTAAATTGCTTTTCAGATCTGACTTGAGCCCACTTTTAGTGATGTCAATGGTGCCACTTCCATTCAGTCCAGTGGTGCCAGAATTTTCTGTTTGCTGCTGTTTCTTCTCCACTTCCCTCTCTCTTCCTCTTCCTTTTCCTCAGACCCCTGGCAGCAGCACTCTTAGCGTGGCTCAGAGGAGGCTCCAGGATGATCCCAGGGATGGAGCAGCTCTGCTGGCAGGAAAGGCTGGGAGAGTTGGGATTGTTCACCTGGCCAGGAGAAGCTTTGGGATGAGCTCAGGGTGGCCCTGCAGGGCCTGGAGGAGCTGCAGGAAACCTGGAGAGAGACAATTCCCAAGGGATGGAGGGACAGGACACAGGGAATGGCTTCAAACTTCCAGAGGGCAGAGCTGGATGGGATCTTGGGCTGGAATTGTTCCCTGGATGGGTGGGCAGGGCTGGGGCTGCCCCTGGATCCCTGGAAGTGCCCAAGGCCAGGCTGGACATTGGGGCTGGAGTCACCAGGGACAGTGGGAGGTGTCCCTGCCATGGCAGGGGGTGAGAGGAGATGATCTTTAAGGTCGTTCCAAGCTAAACCATCCTGAGATTCCCTGACTCCTCTTTGAGTTAGGACACGGAGACAGAGCTGATTGTTCAGAGGCAGTGAGATAAAGTCATTTTAATGTCATAGAAAAAGGAGTTCACCAGTCGTGGAGGGGATGGTGACAGTGATGTCTGCTCTGCTCTTACAAGTCTTGCCCCAGTTTTGTTTTTGCTCCCCATGACAGAAGTTTTGCAGCAGCCCCAAGCTGGGAACCAGAAGTGATCTTTCATCAGAAGTGGGCTCAGCTGGGGAGTTCCAGATGAGCTGACTCACTCCCATTCCACTTATCCCTAATGGAAGCTGTGGACTAATGCACCTCTGTAAAAACAGCCAAAGAGATTTGGGGCCTGAGCTTGTGGGTCTCTCCTGACACCAAATATTGCAATTCTTGGGTTTCCAGTGTGTGGTGCATTAACTCATTAGCAGGCACTTAAGGTATAATTTTTCTTATGCTAAAATTATGAAATGGTGAGAGCCAGAATGAGCTGAGGTACCTGAGTGTCCTCCTCAGCTCCAGCTCTCAGTGACCTCCAGAACAGAACTGCCCTCCCTCTTTCCACCAGCCAGGAATCCTTCTGGAAATTGCCATCAGAAATCAAATATCGTGGCTGCTTTACATGCAGGAGCTCCCTGTTTCCTTCTCTGATATAATTTTGTTGAAGAGGAAAATTGCTGGTTTTCTTTTTCAAACTCCGAGGTTTTTTGGCAATTTTGCAAAAAGACCAAATTTCGTTCACCAGGAACTTTGGGATCTGCCATTTTTGGTCACTGCATCCAGGGAATCATTACATGTGGATGTACAAAGAGAATCAGAGGTCTGGGAAGTCAGACCTATCCAGGAAAGACTAAATTAGGATAACTCTGGAAGAGTGGAAGGAACATGGCATTACTTTTGAATTATACAAAAGTATGTTGAAACATAAAGGGAACGCTTTGCTCTCTACAAATAACATCAGAGAGAGAACAAGAAATTTGTCTTAATTTGGAACTAGAAAGATTGATATCAAATATTAGAAAGATGTTTGTGATGGAGAGGATGGCAGAGACTGGCTAAGGAGGTCACAACCCCACAATCCTGTGGCTGTTCTTGTTGAGGGACAAATTGTTTGTGACCATCTACTACACTCCTTAAAATAATTATATATTGTCAGTAAACACAGGAGGAAAATCCAGTAAAACACAGGTTTGGAACCAGATTCTAATAGAAATAATAACATAAATATAATGTGAAAGAATTGAAGGTTTCTAGATCGATATGGCTAAGTCATGTTCTGGACATTTTATATCCAGGCCCTGAATTTGTGGAATTGGTTAAAATCATCATCTTGGAAGTCTATACATGGATATAGGGATACACAAACACCCACATGCCTGCACACCTGCATTCTTGGATGATTTTTGCACATCTTCAATTTTGCAAGGTTCTTGAGTTTAGGGATTTTATTTTCCATTCATTTTCTGACTTTCTGCACCATCCATCCATCTCTGGCTGCTGGGATAGCTGGGAAATACCAGCTCCTTGGGAAGCCACCTTCCAGAAACCAAACTTTGGGGAAAAAAAATCTCAAATAAGCAGATTTCCAACAAGCCCTGAGCACTGGGGTTCCTGAATGGGGATAAAAATCTTCGGCACAGGGGAAATGTTGGAATGTAAAACCCGTAACAATTTCCTCCCCTCTTTCATGGTATCAAATGTTTGTAGTTCCAGGGAGTGTGAGCCAGGCTGCCTTTTAGCTGTTGATTTAACTGGGCTTAAAATCCAATGAATAAATTGTCCATAGTTCATCAGCTGGTGAGGTGCTCAGTGCCTACACACCAAATAATAAGCTCCACATCCCACTGTGAGCAGTTTATGGCCAGAAGACTGCGGGAACACCGCGGTGGAACTGTCGAAATAAAACATGTAATGGGCTCATAAATGAAATGAAAGGATGTTGGTTTAAAATCAAGCCCATAAATATGTGTCACACCTGTCCTCTGGGTGGTCAGCAGCAATCAGGCTGCGAAATTCTGAGCATATTTTCGAGTTGGTGCTGTCTGATTTGTCCTTCCCTCCTTCATCGAGGGGTGAAGTGAAATGGTGCCACTGCAAAGGGTGCAGCCGAGGTGATGTTAATGTTTCAAGCTAAATAGCCAACAAATCCAGGATAATTCAAGGCTAATTGTGTTTTACTGTGTTAACTCTTTTAAGAAAAAAAAAAACAAACCAAAAATCAATGAAAATAGGATTATAGCAGCTGTTTTCACCTCCCAGCGAGCTTCTGCACTTTCCCACAGAGGTTACTCTATGTTATTATTATTATTATTATTATTATTATTATTATTATTATTATTATTATTATTATTATTATTATTATTATTATTATTATT
>NC_031778.1:22445046-22515780 GCF_001522545.3 Parus major | reverse complement strand
TAGTAATAATAATAGTAATAGTAATAATAATAGCCATATAAATAATAATAATAATATTAATATTAATATTAATAATATTAATAATATTAATATTAATATCAATACTAATATTAATATTAATATTAATATTAATATTAATATTAATATTAATAATAATAGTAATAATAATAATAATAATAATAATAATAATAATAATAATAATAATAATAATAATAATTTACACCATGGAAGTGCCAAGGATTCTCTCTATGCAAGGTACTAGAGAAAAAAAAACTTAACACAGAAAAGCTTCCAACCAGTGACCAGAATGTGTGAATCCACCTGTGATCATCCCTTTTCATATCTACAGCTCCATGCCAGGGCCTAATAAATTCAGCTCAGTTCTTAGTGCAGTTCTCCCAAAGGTTACCAATTTTACTGGGCCATTTTCATTATTTTTCTGAAGAAGCCATAGAGGCAGATCCAATATTTGATGCTTGATATTTGCCCTAAATAATCTCCTGACTGATTTTAGGGTTGTACCCCATCTGCTAAAGCAACTCCTTGCTTCAGCAACTTCTTCAGGACTTTAGGTGGGATTTAGTGCAAAATCTTTTTTCTTGCTCATTTAATATTTGAAGATAGCTTTGTTAAGTTGTGGAATTGCTCTGTTTAAAATATAATCTTTTATTTTGCCATTTAAACACCAGAGTTTTTTTTTTGGGAGAATCCATTCCTGATGGAGCCATTTGGGGCCAGCCTTACTTAAAGGCCATTGAAGAGCCCCTCAGACTTGAACAATTTTCCTGTTCCCTCTGGAACTCCCTGCCAGGGCTCCATTCCCACCTCTCCTGGCTCTTCTGCATCCTGAAAACCCTGTAGATGTTAAAGCTTTCAGGTCATCACACCAGGATTGCCCAGGTAGAGACTGATTCCTTTATTTTTTTTTTAAATATACAACTAAAATACCTTGTACTGCTGAGCTGGGTCAAAATAAAGCAGCAGAATGGCCAGACTGCTGCAAACCTGTGAGAAGGGAGGCATTGTCTGGTTTTTTGGTGTGCAATGCAGATGCAAACAGCACCATTTCTTTCCCTCCATTTGCATATCTGTAAATGACTGCAAGGCAGGGTAGAAGGAGCTGGATTCAATTACAGAGAAAGGTTAAAATCTTTTCCTTCTGATTTTCATTTTGCAGTTTTGAGCAGGGCCACATTCTGAATTTCTTTCCAGACTTTAGAAAAACGAGTGGAGTTCTCACCGGCGCATCCCAAGCGGAGCGGCGCACGGTAATCGCAATCATGGAAAGAAATTCTATTTTTACACTAATAATTAATGTTTTGTCTCGTGCAGCCTTCCCAGTGAGCCACAGCAAGCACATTGGAGGGCATTAGAGCTGCTTAGGGAGATTTCAGGGGACACTAATCTGCAGGACTTTCTCTGACAGCCCAAAGGCGGTGTCACATGAGAGCCACATCAGGGCAAACCCAGCCCGAGCCCATCTGCAGCAGCCCTGAGCACAGAGCTCCCCGGCCTGGGCTACCTCAGGATGCTGGATTTACTCAGGTTACAGAGGGATTTTTGATATGTCAGAATTATTTCTAATTTTTTGAGAGGGAACTGAGGCTCCAGGTTGGTGACAGAGCTGCCTCCCAGCCCAGGGTGGGATGCAAACCTCTTGCTCAGTGTGATTTTCACCTACTTCATAATAATAATAATGATAACAACAACAATCATCATCACCACCACCAAGAACAACAACAACAATAATTACAATAACAACAATATTACCTTTCACTAGCTCCTCATAAGCCTTGATCATTATTTTATGCATCTTATTAAGCTTTTTTTTTTTTTTTTTATCCTTTGCTTCACAGTTCAAGTTGCAGCAGCTCCTGGCAGCTCCATAATTTCTGCCATCCATGCACACACAGCAAGGCAAGGCTGGTCAAACTGGGACACAAACCTAGAGTTGGTGGACAGTAAATAACTATTAATTCTTTCCAGCTATTTGTACCTTATAGAGGTCTCCAGTTTGTTGACACTCTGGATTACTGGCCTTTGCTGGAGAACACAATCCTAGGAGTTACTCATAGACAGACCTTTTGTATTTGGTGCAACATGAAATTGAGCTAAACCTTCCCTCTGCCTGCATTCCCTCATTTCTCACAAGCCTTTAGCACAGCAGAGGATTTCCCAGGTACCCAGGTGCTGCTCAAATGCCCTAAAGTTGGAGGGGGATAAAGGCAGAGCCAAGCAAGTAGAGCAGAGGATTCTCTGGGTTAGGATGACAGACAGGTTAAGATGACAGACTTTGTTCCCCCTCCTACTTAGTCAGCTATATTTATTTTTTTTCAGTGGATTTTCTCCCTTTCGGAGTCTCTCTGTTCCCTGCAGTGTCAGGGAAATGTGTTAACAGAGCTCTTCCAGCCAGGGAAGGGCATGGTCTCCAGTTTGTGCACAGGGAGGGGAGCAGAGAGGGATATTTGGGGTTTATAGACAGAGCCAGGAATTTCAGGGAGAGTTGGAAAGTCTCGACTGTCTGGCAGCCGTCCTTGGGATGGAGACTCCTTCCACTCCCAGCCCGTGGCACAGGCGCTCCCAGCAGCAAAAAACCATAATCCCTGGCACTTTGGGAATAGTGAGGGCTTTGGACTCCTCATCCAGTCCCAGGGAAGTGTGCTGGTGGTTATTTCAGTCCCAACCTCGTCTCACATTAGCACCTGGCGGCGTGGGGATGATCAGTCCCGGGAAGGGAGGCGGGAGGTGTGTGCGTTTCCATCCTGTCTGCAGGAAATCATAGCAGGTTCTGGAGTTACTGTGATTCTCACAGGACTGGGGAAGGTTCCCACCTCCTCCAGCCTCTCTTGTGTAACCCTGAGGACTGGATTAGAGCCCTGGCTGCTAGGCTTGGAAGGTGGTTTCAGTCTAAGGCTCCTGGGAGTCCATTCGTTCTCACCAAAACACCATTTGTTCCCGCGTTCTCCCTTGCAGGTAACCTGGCTCTGACACAAAGTAGTCCCTCAAAGAATCCTTGGCTAATTTTAGCAATCCAAGGGTAACTTGCCCCATTTATTGCAGGTGGAAGGAGCGAAAAAACCTTTCTGCACCAAGGCCTTTTTTCTGTTTGTGCGAGTGAGGCGAGAGCCTGACTTTAACAGAACAGATAAAAATAAACCCAGCCATGGACAAAGCCAATTATGTTCTCCATTGCCTAGGGATGGGCAGCCTAATTTGCAGCTGACAGCGATTTGATGGACTGAACCATCCTTTCTCTGATCCAGCATTTGAAGTAATTTTTATTGTAAACCAGTCATTACCATGCAGGACTCTCCGTACCGCCGGTGTCACCGTGACAGATTCCCACAGCAGCGCTGGTGCTGCTCCTGGGATTTTTCCTCCCATCCCTCTCTTCCCTGATGTGTTCTGGAAAGCTCTGGCCATGGCCCACCCTGGCCCTGTCCCCAGCAGGGGCTCTGGGCACGGCAGCTGATGGGTGGTGCAGAGGGACAGTGCCAAACACATCCCCAGCACTGGGGGACACGTTTCCAATCTCCTCGCTGTGGTTTTGGCAGGGTTGCTAAATTTAGTCCTCCACTTGGGAATATGCAGACAGCACATTAGGCTGGGGGTTTAGCAGCACACAATTTCTCCATCTTCATCCGCAATGGCCTCTGATTTTGCTCTCTTATGTGGTTTATAGGTCATAAAATGATTTCCCCCTCCCTGAGGACATTGTACTAGTTTGTGTCTGACATCTGTGCAATCCAGTAAGTCCTAAGCTGTCGTGTAGCATCCTTCTGTTCCCTGAATGGCCACACGGGCACAGCTCCTGCCCAGAGTTGTTGGACAGAACACCACTTCATTAGAACCAGCTGGAACTTGTTTCCACCAGAGCTTCAGCAATTTCTCTTTGCAGCAGCCAGAGTTGTTGGAATTTACTCATCTGCACCAGAAAAACCTCCGTGCTGGGCCGTGGAAGCTGTGGGGTGAGGAGGTACAGGGAATTTGGAGAGGATATGTGGAGGGTGAAGGTCTGCTGCTTTTGCAGAGGTAGTGTGATCATCATCCCCTTTCCAGGTCCACAAGAGCTCACTACAGACCCAGGAGGCTCCATCTACATTTCCCCCTATTTTTAGCTGTGAAATCTGCAGTTTCTTTCCTTCCACCGTAGTATTCAGTAAAGACTGATTAACAAATGATAGACACCCACTGTTGCTAACAGGAGCAATAAAACCCTGTAATTTTCATGAGAGAGGTCACCAAGACTTTCCTCTAATCCTGCAGAGTTTCAGCAACACCTCCACTCCTGCAAAGTCCTGAGGTAAAGGAGGGTTATTGAGGCTGTGTCATGGAGCACTGAGATGCTGGGACAGGCCAGGGTCAGGGTAATTTGTGCACCTCAGCTTCTGCTCCTTCCACTCACGTGTGCCAAGGTGTGATGAAGAGGCACAAACTCTGTATTTACCACTCCTATGCTTTGTGCCTTATAATTTACACTGATTACAAGTTTGTATTGGCCAGACATAGATATATCGATTTCATTAGCTCAAAAAAAAATATCAGAGGGAGGAGGGAGAAATGTGTTTAATCATTTCAGAATAATTTGAAGGTGCTTATTCCAAATCTAAGCGGGGTGTGTCCTGGCAGGGAGACTTCTGGAAACATCAAGGCACAGGGATGCTCTGCCACAGAGGGGACCAAGGTCCTGCAAGCTCGAGTTCTACCCCTGCAGGGACTCAGGTGTGGCTCCTGATCTGGGTTTTGGGGTGGGATTTGGTCACACAGGTTCTGGAGAGGTGCAGGATCCACACTGAGGATGGAGAAGGGCTCGGGGTGGTGCTGGCAGATCCCATGGTGTCGCTCCATTGGGAATGGAGAGGAGAACGACACAGACTCTCCTGTGTGCTGAACAGGAGAGCAAAGTTTATTATTCTTGATCTGCTTTTATAGACATGTTTGAGAAAGCCTGAGAGGTAAAAGTCTCATTGCTCACTAAAGGAACCCATCACCATCACTGGTTAATTGGAACATCACCCCTTGACTGTTTCCTAAACACCTGCAAAGACTGTTGTCCTTTACCAAGGACTGTTTGGATTCTTTCTCGTGCATTCTCAGGCCAGAAGGAGAAGCCTGTGACTTAAGTTTCACACAGGCTCTGTTCCCTTCTTTTTGCATTTAGCATCCCCACCATGGTGTGTGCCTGCACGGTCCCATGGGAAGGGCAGAGAGGCTGGAACACGCCGGAGACAGGGCTGGGATGGCTCTGGAGCCGCCACCGGAGTTCCTGGGATCCCTGCAGGGATCTGGGCTGAGAACGGTGCCCTCATCCAGCGGGGAGCGCTGAGAGCAGCCCTGTTTCCTGAGCACTGCCGTGAAAGGAAACAGATTGCCTCGGGCAAGACATTTAGAGGGTCTTACACTTGTGTTGGTGCTTTCAGAGCGCCGTTTCTCGCTGTGGAACGCCGGCTCTCCGGGATGGAGCCGGGCAGGACGCGCTGTGGTCCGGGCGCACCTGCCGGGGCTGCCCGTGCTCATCCTCACCCGGGGAAATTCGGGGAGCCAGCAGGATCTGCGAGCATCCCAATATCGCTGCTTTGTGTCACGGAGCCCCACAATGGCCTGGCTTGGAAGGGACCTTAAATCCCATCGAATTCCACCCCCGGGCACAAGAAATAATTCCATTGCCGGGTACTGGCGCAGCTCCGTGCAGAGGAGACTCCAAACCCCAGGGAATATCACAGAACAAGGTCAGAGAATGGTTTGGATTGGGAAGCACCATCCCATCACCCACCTTTCACCATCCCAGGCTGCTCCAAGCCCTGTTCCCCTGGCCTTGGGCATTTCCAGGGCTGGGGCAGCCACAGCCGTACCCAGTGCCCTCACCCAGCTGTTTGCAGCAGTTAAATACATTTCTATCAAATGTAGGTTATGGCCAAAGGTTGCTAAAATTGAGGCTAAAATGGAGGTTTCAGAGCTCCTGTTTAAACCCACAGGGTTTAGAGTTTCTGTGCACGTTTCCCAGTGATTTCCACAGGCCTGGTCCTCCCACCTCTTTAAAATAAGCTTTAAGACTATTCATCTTGCAGCACTCTATGTTTAGACACTTATTTTTAAGATCTTTTATTTCATTTTTAATGTATTCCCTCTTTCTGGAATTAAAAAAAAAAGCTTGCTAGGAAAATAATTTAAATTTCCCTTTTTTCCCCCCACATTTTTGCATGTTGATTACTCACAGGTATCTCTAATTCTTCTGCAAGTTCTCTGAGTCATGAATCCTTCCCCAACAACCACTGCCATGCTCAGCCTTCCCACCCAGCACAGGCCCCAGAACAGAACATTGAAAAAGGAGTTTTTCAATCAAATTCTATTTTCAAATGAATTCTCAAACCCTAATTTATCTTTTCATTAGATAAACACTTGATAAACACAATAAAGAGAAGTCTAGTGGCAGCGAATTCCTGCAAATAGTCACTCATTCTAGTTCAGTTCTTTGCTACATGATAAAACAAAGTGTTTATTTTTAAGTATCCCCAAGAAGTTTGAGCTTATTTTTATTGGTGGAAAAATTGGTCAATAATTGTTATTATATGATCAGTTTGCCTCAAAGTTTGTCTTTTGTATAGATTTTAATATATCTATATAGCTTAAATCAGTTTTCTGAAAGGGGAAAATAATATTTTAACTCATTTGGGGGATTATGAAAGGAGTCATTTTCTTGAAACTGGTCCTTAATACACATAATAGCCCTTGGCTTCACCTCAAGATGCTTAACAAGCCCATCATTAATTGTGGCTAATGAAAAATTAATTAATTTTTTTATAATCTGATACCAGATGATAAATCATTATAAATCATGCCCTTAGTCATTCATGTCACTAAAGCCAATAAAGGCTTTATACATATATATATGTATAAATATATATATGTATAAAACAGTAAACAAATACACAAGGAATTGTGCTGGTTGTCAATAGTTATTGTTATCAGCAGCTTTTAAAATTTCTTCTTAAGATTCCCAGAATTCTCAATAAGGTATGACCCTGCATGTCATTTTTGGAAGATTTAATAAGAAACCTTAACATTTCACATGATCAGAGACTCCTGGCATCTGCACCAGCCTGGAAGGGAATCAGCAAAACTGGGGAGATTTAGAAGGAGGAGGGCAGAATTGTTACAAAGTCTGGCAGGATATCATTTAAATAAAAAAAAATAAAAATAAAAATAAATGCCTATTGCACTGGATTTGAAACTCTTACAATGAAAACAGGGAACTATTTTTTTCTTTCTGTTTGGAGTTTTCCTGAGTGACTCACTGAAGCAACAGCAGCAAGATAATTAATTGTGTCTGCAAACCAGTTTAAAGGGGGCCCCACGCCTCAGATGTGCAGAATTAATGGGGAGAACGCTGAGCACATTCCAGGAGCCTCCCACAGGCCAGGCCAGAATCCCTCTGGTAAATCCAGTGAGTATTTCCAGGGTACCAGGAATAGCTCACAACCCCCAAAACCTGACTGACATCAGTTGTAGCTGCTGAGGCTCGACACGACCCTGACCCTTCTGAGAACATTCCTGTGTGGAATTGGGGCAGCCCAGGTGAGGTGAGTGAGGAGCAGCCCTGGGGATGCTCCAGGAGCAGGATGGAGCTGTGCAGGGGGAGTGGGGCAGGGCAGGACCTCCTGCCCAGCTCCAGGCCCCATCCATCAGCTCCCAGCGCTTCCCTTGGCAGGGAAGGAACCTTCCACGTGGAACCTTTTGTCAGGATGAGAGGAGAGGCTTTCCTTTGAAGTAACTCACTCTGTGCTCCCTGTCCTTTATTCAGCTGCTCTTCCAGGGCTGCCCAGCCCTCAGCTGCTCCTCCTCAGGGCCACGGGACTGACCTCTGTCTCTGACATCCCTTTATTCCCTTCGCCTCCCTTTAGGCTCTCTCTGGGCTGTGTCCAGCTCCAGTTCCCCTCCTGGCTCACCTTGTGAGCATCCCCTATGGATCTATACATACCCCTGGGCAAGGCAGAGCTCAGCAGCACATCCACATCCCATGGATCTGCCCTCCCCGTGTCCCCTCTGTCCTGCTTTTGGGGACAAAAGCCCTTCCCGCTGGACTTATTAAAGCCCCCAAAGTTGTTGGTGTGCTCCAATAATTACTGCAGCCCAACACAAACAGATTTTCTGCCTCTCCCTCTCTCTTGCAAAAGCCCAAATTGATTTATTTTCAAACTCAAGCATCAGTTTGCCAAGTGCAGGAATGTGTAATGCAGCAATTATGGGCATTCCCCAAAAGCTGCTTTCATGTATTTATGAAGAAAGCTCCCATGGGTAACACTTCATCTCAAATATTTGACTTGGAAATGCTTTTATTTTCTCCAAGTTCTTTTCAGATTTCTCTTCTGAAAGCTGATGTGATATTTTTCATCTCATGTAACTTTGCTTTGAAAGGCCACATTTTCTAGCCATGGTTTTGCCATGCAGGACTTTTAGGCAGAGAACAAACTTTTATGGTGACATGAAATTATTTTACAAAAGAGATCACAGCACCACTTGTCTTTTTTTTTTTTCTTTTTTTTTTTTTTTTTATCCAAATACCACACTTAAACTGTTTTTGGATTTTTTTTTTGGATCATCTGTAATTCAGGCTTACTGAATATTTCCATCACAAAGTTCCTGGTGCAGAATATGGTAGCGGGGATAGAATCCAGAATTTGCTTCCAGCGTGTGAAATGTGCAATTATTAAAAGGAAATATTTAAATATTTAACTCCCACTGTGCTCTTGGGATCACAGTGCCAATAAGAGGCTTCAGAAAAATTAATTGTTTCATCAAGTAGAAGCACCTGAGGAGGGTCCATGGCCAGGGTGCTCTGCCAGGGCTTCCCAAGGAGCAGAGCTGCCTTCAGGAGGAAGCTGGGGATGATATTTATAAGGAATGAAGGGTGGGATCTGCTTTAGCATCAAAATATTGAGCTTGAAATTAATAATCATCCAGTTATGACAGCAGTAAACGGCAGTGGCACCCAGCTGAAGGGAATGGCAGGGGGAAGTAGGAGTGTCCTGCACGAGAGAGCTGCACCAGGGGATGCTCAGGGCTCTCACTGCAAGAATTGGCCTCAGGGTGGGTTTACCTCAAGAATTAGGTAAGGATAGAAAGGTTGTCCCTGTGCTCACTGTGCCACAGAAGGTGTCAGTGCTGCCTGGCTGTGGCTCTGAGAAGATAAAGAGGATTTCTTTGTGACCCCCTGCTATCTTTGATATTCATTCAAGCGCTTGGGACAATCCTGAGGACGCCCCTGATACGAAATGAAAATAAAAATGGAATTTCTCTCCTTTCAGAGCCTTTCCTCAGAGCCAGAGCTGCTCAGTGCTGGCTGGGGCTGTAACTCATGAGCATTTCCAGCAGGAGCCAGATGTAGGAACTCTCATTTTCTATGGCAGATTCCTCCTGGAGCCAGCATTACCAAGCCATGATTAGATCAGATGACACCATGGGAAGTTTCAAATGGAGAAAAAGCCGGAGCAGGGATGCTGCAGAGCTGGAATGTTCTGTCCTCAGTGAAGGGCCTTCATTCCCAGGGATCCTGTCAAAGGCAGCAGCTCTCTGATGAAGCTCAATAATTTGGATTTTAATCCCTAACAGCAGCCACTGCCTGGGTGCTTGATCACAGTGTGATCTTTTCCTGTCAGCCCTTTGCTCTGCAGCAGGATCTGGGGGATTGAATTCTCCAGGCTGAAACAGAGATATTTGTATTTACTGAAACGATGCCCCTTTGTATTTATCTCTGCATTTATCCATTTTATTCTCTTTCCAAGGCAGGATTTCCATTGACTAACACCATGGGAAATTTAGAATGAGCCAGAGCCAGTTGAAAGCAGAGCTGTGAATTCATCTGCTTCAGTTCCAGTGCTCTTTTATGGAAATCAGGACTCTAACCAGGAACCTTTTGTTGTCACTTCGTGAGAGTTGGTGTGGCAGGATAAATTGAGTCATTAATTGCAAGCCCACCAGTGGGATCTTGAAATATGGATATGATGTGTGGGAATGCATGGGAAGCTGAAGGAATGGGATGTGCAGAGGCTGCCACAGTGAAAAAAAATATTGAATATGAAAGGTGAAAACAGAGGAATTGAAGAGCAAAAGGTGATTTTAAAGAAAACACAACTATCATCTGCAAAAAAAGGGGGAACAGCGAAAAGAATTAAATGCTGGCTATTCCATATTATTCCAAACATCAGTTACAGAAAAGTGCCATAAATTAAATTTCATGGCATCCTATAAAACGTGTGGATTTTATGGGTTTCCCATCCCTAACTCCTGGCATTTAACACAAGCCAAAACAGGTGGAGTGGCAGGAAAAGGAGATCTGGGGAGGGATGATCTAGAGGGGCTTCAGATGCTGTTAAAGAGGACTTGCCCCTTGGATCCTCAAATTCTCATTATTAATTTGGATTTACTGAACACTTTCAAATGGATTGTGATGAGGTAATACAAATAGAAGGAATTTATGAATATTTGTGGCAGGAATACTGAAAACACTGGCTTTTCCAGCAGTGCAGAGGAGGAGAAATCACTGCTGGATCTTGTGCAGCTCTAGCAGCCACTCTGATGGTGATGTAACCTTAAAAAAGCACTGAATTGGGCTGTCAAATAACCTGAGCAGCAACGTGTGTAGATATATATAAATATATCTGAAGTGTTACATAAAAGAGGAATTTTAATATGTTACAAAAACTGGTAACATGATGGCAAGAAATCTGTTAATTAGCATGTCTGCCATACATCTTTTTGAACAGTCACCTTAAGAAGAACTGAGGACAGTGTTAGCAACGATGTGATACAAAATAATTAGCTTGTTTTCAGGGCTTAAATAGTCATTACTTTCCTGTGAAGTCCCTAATTAAGCTAATCCTAGTTTATAATACATTAGCAACAACTATTTATGTAGAAGCTACTTCTTAGGGGGCTAAAAATAACATTCAAGTTTCGAAAGGCTCCAAATGATCTGCAAAATTGTAGAGCTCGGGACAGGAACAATACAGACTGAAAAAATTATGTAAGAGCTTGATTTATTCCTCGCTGCCCACATGAAATTCACTCACCTGAAGGCTGCAGATACAACTGTTTAAAGGCTTTCATGAAACAATTTTCTCCTTTCTACTCTCAAAGCCCATGACAGGCTGCTACCACGATTTTCTCAGGAGGTCCTGTTGCAGCACTGCCCAATTATTTCCTAAAAAGTGTAAAGATTTTTCTCCCTGACTCACAGTGTAAGAGATGAAGGAATGATTTTCGGTTTGATGTTCCACTTCAGTCAAAGGAAAAGAACTGATAACATGAAGTTGACACAAAACAAAGCACAAAAGTCGGTGCTGTTGGACAAAATGAGCTTTGACCTTCGTCCACACACAAAAAAAAGGAGCTCTGAAAAGGTAGAAAAAGATACAAAAAGAGGAAGATCCATATCTTGCAGTTGCCACTTTTTCCCAAGTGGACAGAGTTATTGCTTTCCCTGACTTTTTGCCTTGCTCCATCATCTACCTGTGGTCAGTTGGAGGCAATGTTTAGGTACAAAGCCCTCAAGCCATGCAGGAACGAGCTCTGATGAAATTATCTGAGGTGGGAAAATCCAGCCTGGTGTGGAAGACCAAGGTCTCCCCTCCCAGCCAAAAGGAATCATTTACTGGAAAGAATTAAACAGCCAATGAATCAAAATGAAGCAGGAAACCTGGATCTCCCCATGGCTTGGATCTACAGGGAAGGGATTTCACTTTCCATTTAAAGACAGAGCTGACCTTCTCACGTAAATAATTTGTAGAAGTTTCTTTATCAGCTTGGGCTCAAAATGTGAGTGAGGTAACCACGGTGAGAAAGTGCCTGGGATCCACCTGAAGTGCCACGAACCATGGGCTTCCCTGCAGCTGCCATCCCACTGAACCCTGTGCTGGCTGCATCACATCATGGAATATTCTCTCTGTTCCCCCTGTACTGGATCAATAATTGATCCACTTTTCTTACATGGGCTGTTGAATGTGTTGTAAGAGGCAAAATGTACACAGTGTGTGTAGGGGAGGGGGATTTCCTGTGAGAGATATTTACAGGGCTGTAAAGCCCAGGAACAGAGGTAAGGCTGAGTGCAGGGATGTGTCTCCCTCAGGTGTGACAAGCAACTGCTTTTCATGCCCACTTTTAATTTTTTTTCTGCATGAGAGATGCAAAAAACCACTCCATAGACAATTTGCTGAGGCAAATATCAGCGAGTCCTTATTTCAACCCATACAAAACAGAGAAAAAAATTCACCACAATGCATAAAGTCCTGCAATAATGTGATCTTGTGTTCAGAGCAGAGGCAACATGTACACAAATTACCCCATTTTTTGTGTTGTTTGCCTCTGAATTGAGAGTTGAAACTCCTGATTCTGTCCCCAAGTGAGATTTTGGTAACTCCATTCTCACCCTGCTGAAGGCTTAGGACAGGCCTTTTAAATTCAGAAACCCTTAATGCACACATGTACCAGGCTCAGGCTGATTTTTTTATGAGCACATTTAAGTTGGAAAAGATTAAGTAGAATTAAACATGGATGCCTTTTTAACAGAGCTCTCTCCCAGAAGAGATCCCTTTCTTCAGCACTCACTCCAAAGACTCCTTCAGCACTGTTAGATTTGACTGCAAATGACAGGCTGTACACAGGAAGCAGACATTTATGTCCCTATCATCACTTATTAACTGTTGTTATTGTCACTGACAACGTCGTGATAATAATAGGGATCCTCTCAACAGCTGGCTTGGAGATGTAGGAGTTTATGACATTCAGAAGTGTCTCAGCAGAAGTGACAGGTGAAGGCATGCTCAGAAGCAATTTATCCTGGGAAGAGAATATAAAAGCCATTTGAGCTGGCTGAGACCTTGGGGGGTCTTCACTAACCCTCAGGATTTGTTGTAGAGGTTGAAAAGCAGCAACGTTTTCTTTTAATAAGGCATCACCTGTAAATCACTCCCCAGTGCCAGCATGCTGCAGCTCATCCAGGAAAATCACTGCCAGGGAATGATGGTGTTGCACTAAACACGGTGGGGCAGCTGTGGAGGAATGGAAAAAAGCAGGGAAAGCAGCTGTCAACCGATTCAGCATGGAGGGGATGTGCTGAGAGGTTGATTTCCTTCAGCTCTGGTAAGGTGTGGGATTCTTGTGAGCAGGGTTTGGCTGCCGAAAGGCTCGGGCCTGGAGAGTGGGCAATGCCTTCAGCTTCCCAGATTTTTGTTTTGTGGGGACCTGAGACTTTCAGGCACCACCTCACCTGCAGTGCAAAGAACTGGATCCTGTGTCCTCATCCACATGCACTTCTCCAAGCTCTGGTCCACCACCAGCCAAAGCCCCAGGATCCCTCATCACCTGCAGCTCAGGTTTCCATGGGATTCTCAAAGGGATCTCTGGGATCACCCAAAACTTATGGATGTCGGCCAAAACCCTCCTGGATCCAGTAAATCTACATCCAAAGGACTTCAAAAGAAGGATTTAGAAGTACAGATCCCCAGCTTGACAGGAGACCAGCTCCACATGAGTGACAGACAGACAGACAGAAAGACAGAGTGGCCTGAGCAGCCCTAGGTCGTGCCTACGCCCTGGTGGGCTGGGAGAGACCTCAGCAAGGCTTGGAATGCCAAGATGTGGCCAAAGAAATATTGTGTTGGGAGGTTTGCAGCTCAGCCTTCAGAAAAGGAGGTGTTTGGACAATGCTCTCATCATGTGCTGGATTCATGGGGTGGTGCTGTGCAGAGCCAGGAGCTGGGTCTGGTGATCCCTGTGTGCCCCTCACAATCCAGGGAATTCTGAGGTACCCAATGCCCTGATTATCATCTCTGGCCTCCAAGGCTGCCACTGTCCCTGCTCCACCAGCTGCAGGGAATCTTCCCTGCTGCCCAAGGAAATAAATCTTTACACCTTCTCCAGCCACAAACAAATAATTCTGAGTGATCCAAATCAAATGGCTTAGGCAATGTGTTATCTGAAGCTGGAAGAGGCAGATTTCAGCTGTGACAAACCAAAGGCAGGGGGAGCATTATTAGCCAGGCTGTGTCTCCCAGGATTAGAGGTAGGAGATCTAATATATAGAAGGACCCAAGGGTGGGATTATCCTGGGCTAATACACCCTTTAGGTTTTGAAACTGCAGCCAAAGCAATCAAACCTGTTACCATAGCATTCGTTTTAATGCACAGATAAATTTGTAGCTCTTGTTTATATAGCTCATCCTCTGGAGGCACTAATATGATTCCCTTTAAAACTCAAGTTAATGAGAAAATAATGGACATTGTGGATATAATAAACATTTTTCCCACTGTCGCTGTCATCATCTTTTATACAGTCAGACTGATCTTTGAAAGTATAAGTTGGATTTATTTTATGTACCACAAAACCTTTAAAAATCTTTCTTTAAACTGAGCTTTCTGATTCCAGCCTAAAGCCAGAAACACTCACTGTCTAAACATATTTATAAATCAGTGTATCACCCGTAAATCTTACCTTATCCCTAATAGGAAATTTAAAATTGTAACTCTTGAAACTTCACCTTGGCAACGCACATTCTTATTTTATTGGCTTTCCTGGACAGAAAGCGCTGATGAGATGGAGAATGTGGCCAGGGAATAGGGATTGCATCTCCCTGGCTGGGGGCAGTGAGCCGTGTAACGAAGCCATGTGTGTTTACTTTCCTTTGGATACAGCACTGCAGCAAATCTTCAGCCTTTTTCAAGGTTTTTCAAGTTTCTTTTTAGCCCAGAAGTTGTCCTTCAATCCTTTTGGACCAGCTGAGGAGCTCCATCCTCATGGAATGTCCTCCAGTGCAAGGACATCAGCAGGTCTGATATGAGCTGGTACCAAGCTGGTACAAAGCTCAGTAATTCACTTTGTCTGGGAAGGATGGGTGGTCTGTACATAATTTACATTATCTGGCATTTGTTATTCATACCTATAAACAAACACCTGTGTGGATTGGGCCTTCAGACATTTCAAACTTCCTAAGATTTAATAACAACAGCAGTAATGTGATTTGCTGGGTCTGATGTTTTATCCTTGGCCTCACTTGAAGATTGTGGGAGTTTTGGTCTGAGGAGAAAGATTTGGAGGCTGCTGTTGGCTGTGCCTCTGCTGAGGGTATCTCCCTTGGAAAATTCATATTGTTACTCCGTAGCTTTTGTCTCTGCTGCACCTGGATTTTCTTAATCTCACCTGGATTTGGGACTGTTCCTGCCCTCCTTCAGTCCAGAAGTGTGGCCATGCCAAATCACACCTGCCCTTCCCTGCAGCTCTGTGTTGCTCCTGTCCTGGGGACACTTTGGTCTGTCTGGAGAGGCAGAAGGATGAGAGAGAAGAGAGGAATGTAATAATAAGAACAATCTTGTGAGGTCGTGACCAAGTTAAATTTCATCTCCCTGGGCTTCTCCAGAGGCTGCTGCCTGGTTCATGAAGAAGAGCTGTGTTTTTATTCTCCCCCTGGACATGCAGGCTGAGGTGCTGAGACATCCCAGGATTTTTGAAGCCTCGTTTCCACACAGACCAATGTCAAGGCTTGCAGTCCTGTTGTTAAAATGGAAATGTAATTATTGACTCGGAAAAACGCTGCGCTGGGAGGTCACTAATGAAGTCAGCCCCAAACGAGGGAATTGGAGAGGGCTGCATTGTTAGAGCCACCAAGAAATATCACCTCAGTTGTCAGCAGTGGCAGGAGAAGGAGTGCAAGGCTTTGGCTCGGGGTTTGTGGCTGAGCACAGCCACACAAAGTGGCAGGGCTGAATTTGGATTTTGGGAGTCCAGGACACAAGCTGATCCTATCAAAAGCCAGGACTGGGCATTTAATAAAAGCCAGACTTAATTCTGCTGTTCCTTGGGCTCTGGACAACTCACCAGAGTGGGAGATTCCTCCTCCAGCTCTCCCACCTCTGGGACACCAAACCTCTCCCCATCCCTGTTTTCCTCTCTGCTGACACAGTTGGAGTCAGACCCAGCTGGTCCCTCTGGGATCTGAGCAGGAAAACCAGTCCAGTTTTCCTCCTGACAGATTTACTTTAAATAAGTTTATATTTCTAATTGCTTTGGGACATGAAACATGTATGGAAAGATCTCGAGGGATTGGATTAAGTAGTTTTAATTATGACTGGCCTCTATGGAGAAGCATTTCTTGAGTATGTATTAAGAAATATACTCTTGGTTTTTTAACCCCACTTGGTGTGTGGGAATTTTCTATATCTGAAAAAGAGAAATTCATTTAAATTTAATGATGGTGTCTCATTAATTCTGCACACCTGCTGTGATCTACCATGTACAAATGATATCACAGGTACCACAGTGTAGGAATTAGGGATCTGATCTATAATTCTTGCAAACAGCCCAGGCAGTTGGAAAGGCCAGGGGTTCAGTGAGCTTGGTTTAGGATGCCCTCACACCTCTGGGCAGATGTGAAATTGTTCTCCACGCTGTGTTTCCAACGTTAGAGACACCAAAGAGCCCCATTTCTGCTCCTTTCCCTGGGGACTATTTCAGTTCAGCTGATCTTATTGCTGGGAATAAATTCTCAATTTTTGATCCCATTTCCCCTCTAATCCCATTTATCCAACTTGTAGCCCCCAAAAGGATCCTTCCCCTCCTCAGGGTGTTTGCCCCAGGGAATTTTAGACCATTCTTGATGTTGTCTTGTAATTATAGCTGAGCTGATCTCCATGTGTTCCATATGTGCCAGCAAACAGGGAAAACATCCTGAATCAATCCATTCAACGCTGAATCATTTTCCTGAGCTCTCACCAGCTCTGTTTCACTGCATTTGGTGTTTGATTTGTAAAACAGAAATCCCCAACTGCTGCTGCAGGATGGATATTCCACTGAACAGAGAGGAAAGGATCGTGTAATAATAGCAACAACAATAATAATGATAAATGAAAATGACAACAATAATATCATTATCATCATTTAATTTTTTTTTTAATCTCGCCAGAGAAATATTCCATTTTATTTTGAGGTTTGCTTGAATGAATTTTAGCTGGGGTTGGGGTTGTCAGAGCCTGAGCCCAAGTCCAGTGAAGACTTCCAGCTTATTTTAATGCATATGATCAGATTGGGATTTGAAACCTCAGGTCTTCAGTTTTCAAGATCCTGACTGACACAGATCAATGGATTTTATTCCAGAAACTCAGCTGGGACAGTTAATGCCCATTAAGATGGAGACAGTGGGGTCCAGGCAAGTGTCAAAATGTTCTTCTGAATTGGATATTATTAAAAACCTCAAATTTGTGGATTTGTGGATTGATACAAATGTCTGGAAGCACAGTATTTTAACTATTTGATCAGACAAGCCAATGAGATAAGGAGGGGAGATAAATTAGTGCATAATTTGCCATTTATTGAATGACTACTGCAATATTTTTCACTCTTTCCAGTCAAGGGGGTGTTTATTTCCTGCATAATTTGTTTAAGACCCCCTTCCCTTTCCAGTAAAATTAATTGCCCTCCAATCTGGAACCATAATTCCCAGGTCTGTGCTGCAGTTGGGTGTGGTTGGGAAGGTTGTGGGTGTAACTTTGGGGGATTTTGGCATAACTGGAATGGGGGAGTAGGAATTGGACTTTTATTTTGGGAGATGATAAGATTTAAAGTGCCTTGTGTCTTCTAATTGCCTTTCACGACCCTTTGGAGCTGCAATCAACTGGTTGAGAAAAGCAGCATTAAAAAAATCAAATTTTGACTTCTGAGAATTAAATTCTCAAGGCTTTCCTTGAGGATAGGGCATTTTTGCATTTTTTATTTCAGAAAAATATTGCTGGAGGGACAAAACAATCACATCAGTGATTTGGTCACTCAGGATAAATCATGGTTGTTCTGTTCATTTTGATCCAGAATGCTCCTTCCTTACAGTTTTAGAAATGTTTTCCATTCATGGCTTAATTACCTCAGATCACTTTCAGAGCTTTGCAGAATATATAATTTTATATGAATAAATTATTTTCTCAAGAATCCAGTGGTATTAGAATTTATCCCCCAATAAGAAATTGTCATTTTAAGTGCAGAGATACAAATAACAATCCTTTTTTTCCCTTTCTCTTTTAAAGATAACTTATCTAATACTATAAATCCAATATTAAATAAATCTGGGGATGCAACAAGGGGCTACATAAATAATTCACTTTAGCTATTAATGAAATTCCTGTGCTAATACTCATGGATTTATTGCACACCAACCATACACACATCAAATCTACCCAGAATTTTCCTGCTGAAGACAAACAAAGCAAAAGGTTTTTAAAGGAAGAATTGAAATAATGTGGAAGCACACAGCTGACTTTTATAAATACATGAGCAAATACATGTTGATTGCTACTCCATGCTGATAAATGCAGCCTATTGAAAACTGGGAGAAGAGAAAATGTCTGCTAAATATTACAGCCTGGCTGAATACTAACCAGGAAAGAGATTTCAACTTCATTGTTGGGAATTCCCCAAAGCTTTTGCTTTTGCTGGTGCTTCAATAGGCAGCTGTGGCACACACAGGACAAACAGAACTCTGTGCAAAAACCAAAACCCTCCCAAAGGAGCTGGAATTGCAGAGTGACAGTTCCCTGGGATAAAGATATTCCTGGGGTAAAAAAATTGATAGGATTGGTGTTGTGCTGCTGGTGGAATTGCTCTTGTTGGAACAAGCTGATTTAAATGTGTAAAAATATCTGGAAAGCTTTTCTAGGGGTTTTTCCTTTTCATTTTAGTCCCTTTGTTTAGTGAGAAGCAAAAACCTCTTTTTAAGTGTTCTTATGTGTGAAAAGGAGTGAGCCAAATAAATCTTCCCCTCGAGGAGGAAATCCACCACTTCAAAAGGGACACCTTCCACTATCCCAGGTTGTTCCAGCCTAGCCTTGGGCACTGCCAGGGATCCAGGGGCAGCCCCAGCTGCTCTGGGAATTTTATTCCAGGGCCTGCCCACCCTCACAGGGAGGAATTCCTTCCCAATATCCCTTAACCTGCCCTCTGTCAATAGGAAACCATTGCCCCTTGTCCTGTCCCTCCAGGCCCTTGCCCAAAATCTCTTGTGGAACCCTTTTAGGCACAGTTTTATAAATATATCATCTATATTGAGTTTCTTTTTTGGGAATACACATGACAGCATCACAAACATGTTATAATGTCATTTAGCTGCATGGGTTTTTCTAAAAAATTGTATATTGAAATTAATGAATACAAACTGAATGAGTGTTTGAATTAAGTGAGAAAAAGTTCCTTTTGTGAAAACCAGACTCTCTCTTTTCAAGTTTCTGGGCTGCCAGCCCCAAAAATGAGAATAATACCTACCAGCACACTAGAAATGAGGGAGCAGCAGTGTGGAAATTAGTGTATCCTAATGGGAAAATTATAAGAAATGCAGCTGTTCTTGCTCTCCCTACTGATCCCAACCTTCAGATTCCTCTGAATTGAATTGTAAAATAATGATTCCCTTTTCTGGTTTCTCCCAAGATACACAGTTAATCCCTGATATAAAAATACATAAAGGATACATATCTTTAGAAAGAACTATTATTAAAATAGAGAAGGCCTCAAACCAAAGTGTTTCCATCATTTCCAGCTCATATTTGAACCCAGATCTAAATTCTCTGCCTGGGTTGGTCTCTTCTAATCCTTTTGTTTATAACCTGATTTTCAGGGGGAAAATCAGACTATGGTTTTAACAGGAACATTTGGCTGGTGCAGCGAGCACACATACTGAAATAATCTGAAACAGCCTGTCTGCTTTAGCTTTTTTAAGCTCCTGATTATTTTTTTTTTCCTGATGATTTCAAATGGCAGCGTAGTAAGAGCAGCAGGCCCGGGAGAGGCCCACCCCTGCTGCCAGCAGCGGAACCAGGCTGTGAAACAGAACTAAAACCAAGAGAGTTTGGTTTTTAGAGTTAGAGCTGCTAACCAAGAGAGGAAATGTTAATAACTCTAGGTGGAGGCAGGCAGCTCCCCAGGAGTGCCGTGGCTTTCAGGAGGTCTCTGGAGGCAGGGCAATGCGTGTGTCGCTGCCCCAGCCCGCCAGCGCGGCCCTTGTGGCGGTGACAGCCGCGGTGACACGGGTGACATCGTCCTCCCTCGTCTGGGGAGCACTGGCTGTGTGCATGGGCCACTCGGGCTCTGCTCCCCCTGCTCTGCACGGCTGTCTTTGTGTCTCTTCTGGTTACCAGGGACCAGTTGTGACCCGATTGCAGATGGCAGCTGGTGCCATCCAGTGTCTCTGTCCTCTGGTGCCCTGAAGACATGCAAATGAGAAAGAAATGCAAGGGACAGCTCCTTTGTGTAAAAACCACTATGTTATGCATAATATATAACCACCTTTTCTTCCAAACTGCTCTTGGTTTGTTTTTCCTAATGTGCCCTCTTTCTCTCCTGCATCTCCTGCCACCAGATCAGAAATATAACTAAAGGGACAAAACAAAAAAATAAAGATCGACAAAAAGAATTATTCTGGGACTTTCCAGAGAAACCAGGATATTTATGGATTTACTCTATTCCCTGTGATAACAAGTTTCTGAGATGGTAATACACTGTCAAATATTTTTCAAGGTTAACAGTTTAGGGACACAATTATGTTGCAAGTTGTCTGCAAGATTAATTAAGGGTATTTCAGAGATATGGGAGAAAAATTGTTCCAGCAGCTATTAGAGGGTGAGTAATCCCAACTTGAAGAGTAGTTCCCCTTCAGTTCAGTCCTCCTCAGAGAAAATATTCCCATGTTTAAGGCATACTCAGAAGCAGATAAAATGTGCATGTTTTGGCTGAGAAGAACAGTGATGGGGAAGCAATTCTAGACACAACCCACACAGTCTCACAACCAGAGCTGGGATGGCCCCACAAAGGTTATTTTTAAATATTTTTAAATAAATATTTCCCTGGGCCAGAAAATACCAAAAGATCTCCCACAGGCAAAGAAGGTGAGGGTGAGAGCCAGGCTCAGCAGAGCTCCCCTCAACATCACTAACCACTGGGAGGGCAATGGGGACCTTATTATCCATCACTGATAGAAAAAATCATTGGGCCAGTTAATAAAGCATCAGGGACTGTTTGTGAAAATAATTGCAAGGTCCAGAGAACTGTGAGTATGAGAGATCTGAAATAAAAGAGAAAAAAACCCATCAGCAGCCCAGGACTTTAATCAAAGCACTGCAACCAATGCACATATCTACCCATCTATCTATAATCTGATATTATTTTTAATCCCTTTTTTAAATCCCAGTCACTAATGAGGGATAATGCTGGATTGAGGAGGGCCAAAGAGATTTATTGATACCAACTCAGAGCCGTGGCTGTAAATCAGGACAGTGAAGAAGTATTCCACTGCTGGCTTATGTTCTCTTCCTGCAAAAGGACAGGGATGAATGAACAAGTGTCTGAATGAATGACTGAATAGATGAATGAATGAAAGAATGAATGCATCATCAAATAAATACATTAAAATACATTGCCAGCTCGCAGGGCTCGCATGGCGCGGGAGCTCTTCGGGGCCTTTGTATAAAGAGAGGCAACGGCAGCCTTGATTTATTATAAATTAAAATCTGCTTTGCCCAATCCCTCTGAGTGTTTAATTTTTACTGAAGGTCAAAAGGTGCTTTGCTTTTGGAGAAAATGCATCCCAGTGTAGCTCCTGTTTCCAACGAGGAGCACGGAGCTGCCGCTGCCTGTCGGGGCTGCCCGCACTCCGAGGGACCCCGGGGCCACCAAAGGGTGACACAGCAGCACAGTCCCCATGGGAGGACACCTTTGCTACCATAATCAGCCCTTTTCTCCCTCCTTGCAGGGCTCAAGGCCCTCTCCTCCTTGCTGACCCAAAGCCCAGCCCCCATTTCATGGAATCATGGAATTATGGAATCAGGGAATTGTTTACATTAGCAAAGACCCCTCAAGAAATCCAACCAGTCCCTCAGCACTGCCAAGGCCACCACTGAACCCTGTCCCCAAGTGCCACTTCTACACATCTTTTAAATCCTTCCAGGGATGGTTATTCCACCAGTGCTGGGGCTGGAAAACCCTTTTGCTGAAGAGATTATTCTCAATAATCCCTCACCTCTGGTGCAGTTTGGGGCCGTTTCCATTTTCCCTATCAAAGGGTAAGATTTGTGATCCTTCTCTGAAATTTAACTCCAGGCTTGCCTGCCACGCAGCAAGGTGACATCCTGTCCTGGGCATGGGGTGGGAAGGAGAGGTGTAATCCTGACAGGGACCCCGTGGCAGTTGTGGCTTTTCCATCCCAAGGGCCAGGTACACAAAGAGCATTCCAAATCCCTCTGCCAGCTCCAGTGTGCACAAACCACCTCTGGAGCTTCATGGGACCAGTTTTGTTCCCTTTGAGAAGGCTGGGGTGATCCAAATTTAATTATTTTTGATTTTTTTTTTTCTGAAATCCATCTCTGTTTTGAACTTTGCACTTGTGTTTGATTCCCTTTCCCTCTTCTCTAACGAGGTCCTGGAGGATGAAGCTCTTCTAGCTTGAGATGAAGGTCCTCCAAATGAGAAGTACAGAGCCATGGCTGCCAATTTAATTAGCTCTCATGCATTCACATGCAGATGGAAGGATTTTTGGTAGGAGAGAATCTGTTCAAGATGAATAAATTACTTCAGTTTTTAGATAACTAAACCAGCAGTTTTATTCCCCACTGTTAATATTTCTGTCAGTCAGGTCAAGGATAATGAAGCAAAATTCTAGAAAGGGTAACCCAAACCTTTTTTTTTTTTTTTTTTTTAATTGCAAATGTTTCCATTCATAAAACCTACATCTGCAAGTACAAAATCAACAGTTAAATGTTTGCCTTTTCTGTGTCCATATTTCTCCAAGGAGAGAAGATTTTTACCCAGAATTCACTTATAACATTCTGCTGAAGTTTCTGAAGGAAGAACAAGTCTTCTAAACTTTGTTCCTGTTATTTTATATTACCTGTGGGTAAATATGTTCTTTGCTGTTAATAGAGTCAGTGTTTTCCTTCCATGATAAGAACTTTTTCCATGTGTCTCCATCATGGTTTAGAGCAGTTCCTTTTCTCCCAGTTTTCCTAAGTTTATTTGTAGCTTTTATTGAAAAGAAAAACCATGAAAACCCAACCCTGTAAGGGAACGTGGCTTATGGAATAAAAATAAAATGACCAAAATATCATGGAAGAGATTAGAGATTTAAAAAGAGCAAAGTGCAATGTAGCAGGACCCATGTTCTCTGTTTTATGAAACCACTTCCAGCAGATGAAATAACTGCTAGAAGCAGGTGTTTATTCCAAAAGCTGCAGCAATGTTGCTCTGTCATGTCACATGAAATCATCCCTGCTGCATCATGCTATGTTACACCACATCGTGGACGTATGGCGGGGAACCCAGCGTGGAGTAACAGGATGTGACAGACAGCATTTAGCAAAAACGTTCACTTATTTGACTCAGATCCTTGCCATCAGCTCGAATCAGGGAGTGTGGTCCCAGATGAGGCTGACAGATGATGTGAATTCACTGAGGAACAGCATCCAGTGGAAATCTGAAAGTTTCTTGTTCTGTACCTGGTCCTCGTCCTGTCGATGGCTTTGCTGTGCCCAGCTCCTCTTTCTCAGCGTTTCCTCCCCTGCTGTGAGTAGTGAGACTGGTTGGTTGTCATTTATTGTGACATAACTCGTGACTTTCACATGAGGGATTAATCACATACTTGGTACGGAAGTGCTGTCAACTGGCAGCTGATGGAATTGCTGTAAACAGTTTTTATCTGAGCAGAATTGGGAACCACGGGAGAAGGTGTTTGGACTCTGTGCTTATGTTTAGAGAGGGACTGTTTCAGGGAGCAAGAGGCTCATCTGTGAGGAGACCTATTTTGCAGTGTGACAAAGTCTTTTTGATGCACTTGAAAATATGGAGACTTTGTTGTTGCTCTTGAAGGGACTGTTTTATGCTAATACTTCTAAAAAAAGGTTTAGGAAACAAGTGCATGTTCATGGAGACAAAAAATCAAATATAAGCCAGGTGACTGAGGTACAGAACTTGCCATAGTTGTATTTTTATAAATATCAGTCCTGACTTAGATGGCAATTTTAAATCCATAGGGCAGGACTTGGACAGCTGCAGGTGTGTTTGGTCACAATTTGTCCTGGCAGAAATTAGGATGGGAGATCCTCATTCCAGGTATTAAACAGGGTTTCAGAAGTGCTGGAGAAGGTAGTCCAGGAAAATCAGGCTGCTGAAGTGTGAACAAATTTACACATGGACTTGAAGCTTCTCCTCCTTATGAGGAACAAGACAACCAATAGTTTGCAGGGTTCTGAAAAGAAACCTTTTGATGAAAGAAATTTTGTATTGTGTCAGCAACTCACAGAATCCACGGTCCTTTGTCCTCCCACCCTTCACAGAGGGAATTTTCAAGACTCTTCTCATTTGTGGTTTGGTCTCCCATCAGCAGCTCACAGCCTTTGTCCAGATGCATTTGATGGGAAGGGCAGTAAATGCCAGCGGTGATGCTGATGATGGAAGGTGCACCTGGGGAATAATTTCATGGCTGAAACATCCACAGCCTCCTGCGTGGTGGTCTCAGCACTCTGCCCTGAGGAGGAAAAAGAGCTATTATAGGATCATGGAATATCCTGAGTTGGAAAGGACTCACAAGGATCATCCAGTCCAGCTCCTGGCCCTGCACTGGCTCAACAATCCCACCCTGTCCAGCATTCCTGGAGCTTCTGCATCCTCAGGCCCGTGCCCATTCCCTGGGGAGCCTGGGCAGTGCCAGTATCCTCTGGGGGAAGAACCTTTCCTGCTATCCAACCTATGGATCATGCAACCTATGCAGAGTCAATACGGAAAATTCAACCTGTGCAAAGAAGAGGAGGAAAGGAACAACACTGGCCTCCTGTTTCCTTTGGTATGTGCCATCTTAGCTGATACTAGAAGCATGTATTATGTTTGAGGAATTAATTCCTCATGGCTCTTGGGAAATTTGGGAAGCAGGCCTGCTTTGCATGTCCCCCAAACGCCCCGGGGTGAGCCCCCTGCCCACGCTCCCTCCGTGAGGTGCTGCTGGTGTTTGTGATGATGCTGTTCACCCTTCCCAGGAAGCCTCAGGAGCCTCCTGGCCTGGGGCAGTCTCCTGGAGCTGTGGGGATGGCTGGGGTGGTGCCCCAGCAATCTCAGCCCCTGTGGCCGTGTCCATGAGCCGTGTGGGGGCCGGGGACCCGCAGGGATGTGCAGTGGAGCCCCAGGAGGGGAAGCCCTGGCTTGGTGAGATTCCCTGGAAAGCGGCATGGGATGGCAGGGTGGGAGGCTTGCCCAGCAGCCCAGGGGAGCTGGGATGAATAAATCCTTATCCAGAGGGGAAGCACCAGCTCTGGGTGAAACAAACCCAATGCCCAAAGGGCCCATGGGCACCCTGGGGAGCTGCTGAACATCGAGGAGCCCCCCTGGCTCTGCAGCACGGACACATCCCTGCTGCTCTGTCTGGAGGTGAGCCCTCCCCAGACATTCCATGAAGTGCCAGAATAGCCAAATTAATGCTGCTTCTTGCTCCTGGTCACACCAGCCTCTCCAGCAGTTTTTAAGGAGATGTTTCTGCCCATCTCCCAAAGGCACTGTGCTTTTAGAATCTGACTGACACTGGAATTTGGTGTTCCAGGTGTTTGTGGAAGAAATCCTTTCAGCAAGCATGCTATTTATTCACATCTTACCTGATGAAAAATAATAAAAGAGTGATTATACAATTAATACTGGATGTTGCTTAACAATTGTAAGAGGTTTACTTAATAATTTTCTGATGTTTTTTTCCCCCCTTATTTAGGAATAAAACAGACATAATTGAGCGTGCTATTCTGAAGCTCCAAATTACACTGTGAAGAGAATTGAAGGAAACACATTTCTTTGATTTGAATATTTTTCTCATTAACAGGACATTCAGAATAAAGCAGAAATATTTGATGCACAGAGCCTGTGGCGGTATCAAGTTAACACTGCCGTGCTCCCGCATTTTACCTCATGTTTACTAATCACTCCAAAAAGAAAGGTCACATCTTTCATCACAAAATGGAAACTTTTTGACAGCAAACAATTGGATTTTCAGCACTCCATTTGAAGTGGATTTCAGTGTGGAGAGTGAGAGCCCAAGGCAGTGGGATGAGGTAACTGAGCAGAGCTGTGCTCTCGAGGTGTCAGTAACCACAAACTCTGAGTAAGGGCTCTCTCAGCTGTATCAAGGTATCATGCTGTTCTCAAACAGGGGTATCTGAGCTGAGATTGTTTGGAGAACAGAACAAATAAGATTTGGGTAGGTGTTGGAGGGCAGTTTTGACTCAGACAACAATGCCAGGGTTGAGACACTGCTGCATGTCTGGGTCAGGATGCTGCAGGACAAGTCAGCCTGAAGGGTAGGAGAGCCACATTTACCTGCAGAGTGTTAAACCACATTCCTCCTCTGAAGAGTCTTCTCTGTTTTATCTCGTCTGTGCCTCCACCATGGCCTTCTAGCTCTGTTCTTCTGGCTGGTTTTTTTAAGAGCTGTGTTTTGACAAAGTGAATTTACTTGGTAGCTGGAAAAAAACCAAAATGACAAACTTTTTTCCCAGGTAGAAAATACAGCTTGGTAGTTTCTCAAGCAAAATAATCCCCATGTAGTTTCTTCTGTTTCTCTCTCCTTCCCATTCCTTCTGCTCCAAACAGAGGAGAAGCCCTGAAGTTCTTTTTGGCTGGGTGAGGGAATTTCTGCCTCCCTGGAAGCAGTTCCCACCCATCCCTGGGTGCAGAAAGGAGCTGAACCAGGGGCTGTGAGTGGATATGACCAGAGCACGGTGCTCAGAACTCCTCTTCACCCTCCCCTAGGCTCTGCTGTGAGCTACCCTTGAGACAGTGAAGTGAAATCAGAGGAGTGACCAGGAAATATCACTGGCTCCGTTCCTCCTTCCCCTCCACTGGTTCCACAGAATCAGCCTCCTCCAAGGATTCTCCCAGGCGATGACACCGGGAGGGCACAGCCTTACCCTGGCCAGGCTTTACACCTGGCTCCTGGAGAAATCACTGGTATGAAAAGATGCACAGGTTGCCTGCAGCTCCAGCACATATTGCGTGGCATGGCACACACATAAGTGAGATTAATTTGAGTTCTGGGCATCGTCAGTGCAATAAAAACTGTGATTTTTTTTAGTTCAGACCTACAGGCCATTGCAGAGAAGAGTAATCATAAGACAGAAACGAGTTTCCTAGTTAAAAATTAATTCCCTAGACTAAAAATATAATCAAACGATGTCTACAGTATTTTATGAAGAGCTGGGAGGATAATAAAATTTAAAGCAGTGCAACATTTGCATTTTGTTCATTTCTATCCATATTTTTCTGTAGACTGCCTTTCTGCGTGCTTGTTAATCATATGCACTGCTACAGTCCTGGCATTTTAAGATCACTGTTCACATCAAGATTGAAAGGAAACTAATTACAATCACATTTCAGGGTGGTTGTTCAAAGCTCGTTCGGCGCTGGCTACAGCATGGGAGCCTTGACCTTTATTTGTAAGCATGAAAATAAGGTAAAGATGAAAGATTGGTTTTCCTGCAGCTCATACTCAGGGATCAGGAGGCCTCCAGAGGGGTGTGGGAAGCCTCTCTCCTCTCCTCTCCTCCTCTCCCATGCTGGCAGCAGAGGCCAGTAGTGCTATGCAGAAGCTCTGCTCCACTGCAGCGAGAGGTGAAGGAAAGCTCCACGGTATTTTTCAGCTCTCCCCCACGCTGGAAGAACATGGAAAGAACCAGCAGCCCCGAGGAGCCTTTCTGACCCCCCGTGCAGAGCTTTGCAGGGATTTGTTTGCAGTGCCTGGTGCTGCACTCTGTGCTTGGCTCGAGGTGTTGGCACGTGCCAGCCCCAAGCAGTGCCACGGTCTCTTCTGGCACTCATTGAGTGGCTTTACCACACTCACAGTACTCAGGTGGATGCACTGGGGCAGGAAAAGGTCCCTCAAACCTTAGGGAGTGCAGGTAATCCTAACACAATCCCAGGTTGCTCTCAGTGGGAATGCATTGAGAGCGTGCTGGATGGCAGATTTATCCAGCAGGTTTCACCTTCTGTGTCCCTGGGTTTTCCAAACTGCTGTTTTAATAAATTTGTGCTGTGCTGAGAACGAGCTGAGGGTTGGTTGCACGAATGGGTTTCACCCAGGAGCTGCTGATGGGGGGCTGTCCCCAAATGCCCCTTTCAGAGTCACTGCCCCGTGTTCAAAGCCGAGCCACGGCGAGTGCTGACCCCCAAAGGATCTCCTGAGCTTCTGCCCGTCCTGGATTATCACAGCTCTGCCTGGAATGAGCTCATTGAGGAAAAGTTCACCAGCCCTGAAGAGAAACAATCCCATTCTCCTCCCACAGTGTGTTTACCCTGCGCAATCACCCCGTGTCCAGGCAATCTCTGCTGGAGCCCTGACGTCCAGTGGGTTTTTTGGCAGGATCTGCCAGGTAATTTGTACCTCCTGGTTGGAAAAGCTCTATTTGGGGCAACAAGCAATGAGAGAAGGGAAACTCTTCTCACACCCAGCTCCCAGCCCCCCTCAGCCTGCTGCAGGCACAGAACCACCTGGGCCATGCCAGGACACAGACCTTGCATGCTGCTGGGACCCCGGATGCCACTCAAACCAAGGAGAAAAGATGATTTTGCAACACTTTTTCTGGTCTGTTCTCCTTCTCTCTACATTCTTCAAAGCACAAATTTACCCAGGCAAATATTTACGGAAACTGAAGGAAAAAATAGACTGGTGCTATAGACACTGCAGCAGTGAACTTCTAATTACAATCCACAAAGTATTTATGAATAAATTCATCTATTATTTGTCTAGTTCGAGCACTGCGTACACTTTGCCTTGTACCATTACATGCTGAAGGAAACAATATGCAGCATGAAAATGAAAACAATTTGACTTAATTATTTACACCATTACCGCCACTTTGAATTAGGCCTTCCATTTCTTCGGGATTTTGTAAAATTTAACCGGTAATTACGCTTGCTTAATTAATTTTATTTATCTACTACTACAATGAGATCAAAACAAAAAACCTACCAGAATGCAAAGTACAGGCTGTGCACCCTAATTGTAAATGTTGCTTTTAAGCCTTTATGATAAAAATGTAGTATTTTGTACCATTTCATTTCAAGCGTATCTGGCCATGCTCCAGTACTATTTAAGCGTAAACAGGAAAAGCCTTGGAGGACGAGTAATCACACTTAAATGACACAAAGATCATTATAATGATGTTCCAAAAACATGGCAAAATTAGATATTGCAGAACTGTTTTCTTCTCTGAAGTGTTCCACCAGATGGTGAAGAGTGCTGAAACCGTAAATCCGAGAGAGGGGAGGAAAAACATCCCCGCACTTCCCTCACGCTCCCATCCCAGCTTGTCTCAAGTGGCACCTCACACCTTGGCTCTGTCAAACCTCTGAGCTGGAGATGACACCGAGGTGTTTGAGTGCTGAATCACAGCCTGGGAAAGCCCTGCTTTGTTCCATTAAAGTTGTCAACCGGATTTATTTGGAGGCGAGGACGAAGGAGCGCGTCAGCAGAAGTTATGGTGGTAATTTGTGAAACTCTTAATGAGATATTTTCAGAGCTCATAAAGAGGAAGAGCCATGTCATTGAATTACTGCAGAACGAGTGCATTTTGATACAGGAAAAGAGTTGGGCTTTTGTCGGAAATGGCACTGCATCAGTGGGGATGTGTCAGGGAGTATTTAAAGGGGTCTAACAAGGGTTGTATAAATGGGGTTCATATAAATGGGGAGATGTCTGTGTGTGTTTCTGCTCTGCAAAATGGCCACAAGTGAGGTAAGTCTGCACCTTTATCACTATTTGTCTTTCTTTCCAAAGTTACTTTCCACAGGACTTGCTAGGTCTTCAGATGTCATTAGATTTTTTGTTATTTTTTGTTATTAAGAAATATCTAGAAAATTGGAATTACTCATTAAAGGAACATCTAATTTTGTTACTTAAATATTGGTCAGGGGGTTCTACTTTTAGGAATATCAAAGAACCTCAAGCACCTCCATCCATCCATCCATTCATGCTCTCTGGAACTTCTAATCTATTTTAATATATTGTGGAGAATCCATAAATGAGCAAGGTGAAGGACTGGGGAGCTGTGGTTTCTGCTGACCCATTCCCAGTCCTAGCTCCCTCTGGAAATCCTGTCATGTCCTGGGAGACAGTGAAGTCACAGTGGGCTGTGCTCTGGAGAAGGCTTGGGCTGGGATGCAATAAATGAAGGAGAAGAGGGTGCCAAAGTACTGCTGAACCTTCCACATTCCTGTTTGGTGTAAATGTCTTTCCAAGCCTTCCACCTTCCTGAAACATTCAGTTTCTTAACATTTCCTCAGGAACACACATGACAAATCCAGATCCGCAGGAAAACTTGTCCTTTTTCGCTGAAAGATCCTGAAATGGAAGGTGACTTCATTCCCGACTGGCAGTCATTCTAATTCCATGCTGAGCAAAGGAACAGTCTCTCATTCACTGTTACAAATATTTTTGAACTGAATGTTCACAGAGTCCGAAGAATGGCCCACATGCTGCATTTGCTGCACTTCCATTATTCAGAGTTAGCAATAAAAATCATGCAAAATTCTCCCCCCTTCCCATCCACCCCCAGTCAATGGACATTTGGAAATGGACCTTGAGAATGGGAGAGGGTGAATACAATATCAGCAATCCGGTTTATCCATTTGCATCCAGCTCCTCTGCTGAAGGGAGGAGCCTGTGCATGGCTGGTTTTCAATGGCCTGTGTTAAATGAAGGGCTGATTTCACCCCCCTGCCTTGAGGACAGAGGACAATTTGATACTGTAGGTGACATTAAATGTCATCTCAACCATCCTGCTCAGGTGGCATCACATGGAAAGTATTCCATAATATTAAAAATTATCTCTGAACCAGTGGGAGCTTGCACAGATCCCACGTTGCTCCCAAGCTAAATAACTTGTGAGAACAGGCTCTCAGGCAAACTGTACCTCAGTTTTCCCTCTGCAAAACAGCAACAGAAGGATTTTGGGAAAGCATTATTGTATTTTCACTCGACACGGATTATTCTCTTTTTAGAAGGGCTCTTCTAACAACGCCAAATCTTTCAAAAAACTTGATTTACCAACAAAACCACTTTACAATAATTAGTAACCTCTCTGCCTTGAGGAAGGCAAAGGTTTTATTCTGCTGTCTGAGCTTAATTATGTTTTCAGAGCCGTGTCATGGAGGCTCAGATGAAATTCTTGCTTTGTGTGCAAGAAAGTCACACCACATTTGCATTTGTTTGACAGAAGCCCTGATCTCATCCAATATGGAGTGCTCGAATTTGGCAATGCTCCCGTTGGACATCTATTTTATATTCTGCCTAAATTCCAGGCAAAATATCATTCCTTGCAGTTAATGCTGATACCTTGGAGGGAGGGAATAAAGCCTGGTCTGTCCAAATGAAATCCCCTGTCGGACAGAGCTCTGTCTCCACCAGCCAGCAGAGGCTGCTCTGATGTTAATGATTCATTATTAAATCATTCATTATTTTCAGTAATAAGACACATGGAGGAAATTGAACCCAAATATTGAAATGATGCAATGATCTATGAGCCAGAGGGTGCTATTTGGGAGCAGGCTGGGAAGCAGTAGTCCCTAATCCAAGTCTTCTGGACAACCTGCTGCCCACGGGATTTTCCAACTGGATGTGGCCAGGTGGGCTCCAGGAGCAGCAGAGCACATCCTGATTCTGACGAGATGGTAAGGACTGGGATTACTCTCCTAGCATATAAATTCTGTCACTCTGGTCCTTAAAAACCCAGGGTTTGTTCAACGAGGAGAGCTGTGGGTTTTAATTGGATACTTGAAATAAACAGATTGTCTGCCCTTACTTAGCAAACGGGATTTTTTTTTATTTCCCAGTTATTAATTTCCTTAAATGTAAAGTGACATCTAAAATGAAAACAGTTTATTGCTTGCCAGGAGCAAAGCCGGCCTAATTTAAGAAATCCAGAATTAAAGCTTTTGAAGCATATCGGGGCATGTTTATAAAACAATTATCATTGCAAACCTTCTCTCTGCTCAATGCAGCCTCTTCAGGCCACCTCCAAAGCCTGAAACTTCATTACCAGTCATCCCCACCCCGAAATGTTTCATCAATTGCATAAAATCAGGTCATCCTTTGATTGCAGCTTCCCTCTGTCGACCCAGGCGTTGAATCCCAAACCAAACCCACCTGGAACACATTCGATGCCCAAAAAAAAATTAACTCAGTGTTTAAAATTAAGTAGTGTGCTCGTTATTAATAACTGACAGCAGACAAAGGAGTGCAGTGACCTCTCCAACAGAGCATTTAAATCTTTGCACAACATGCTCTGCTTGTGCTAGGCTGGTTTCACAAACAACAGCTGTGGAGTTCGTTAACATATGAATCCCCTTGAGGTAATTTGGAGGAGCCAAATGTGCTAAACTAAACACCTCATTAAAGCAGTACTTTAAAAAACAAAACAAAACAAAAAAAAAAACAAAAAAAAACCACCAAAAAAACCAAACCAACCCCAACCCCAACCAAACCCCAAACTAATTTCACATTCCACTTCCACACGTGGAGATTCTATTATGTGGAATTCATTCAGCTTCGTGGCTGGAAATAGTGAGGGTTAAAATCGGTGAGACGGGTTTTTCACTGCTAAGATGCACTTGAGACTAAAGTGCCTTTGAAGTGTGCCTGTCACAAAGAAGCAATTAACTGAGGACAATAATGTTTCCTTTTCCTCCCTGTTACTGAGCACGGGACTCAAATTTGTACTCAAATATGCAGGACCTCGTTTCTCTCGAGTCTTGGGAGAGAATGGACATAACCAAAGGGACTCTCATTTGGCTTGGGCAAGGCAGAATCACACCAAGGGCTCCTGGGTGTCCCCCAGGAAGGCCTTGCAAGAGATTTTCAGAGAAATCCTCCATGAAAACACTGCTGCAAGTCCAGGTGACCACACTCAAGAGCTACAGTCCCAAGAGAGTGGGAGAAACACGTCCTGCCCTTGTTCTTGCAGGCTCCAGAGGGCTCAGGTGCCCTGACCAAAATTTACACCAAGAACAGCTTCTTTCAGTCCTTTTTTATTTCTCCACCATGCTATTGGGATAATTCTGCTGGTAAAAAGGTTCACAAGCTCCTTGGAGCTGCTCCTCCTGGAAAACAGCATCTCCTGCCCGGGTAACGCTGCCCAGTGAAGCACTGGAGCTTAAATATCTCCTGTGATGTGCCTGTTCAAAAAACACACAGAAATCCAGGCCTCTCCTCAGAAAATCACCTTTTCTTCTCTGTCTCCAGCTGAATTTGTTGGTGACTGGAAGGAGGGATGAGGAGGACAAACGTTTCACGGTCCACAGTGAATTTTACAATATTAAAAACAATATAAAGATTGATCCCCAAAACTTCCTGCCCCCAAAAAGATAAAAACTAGTCATCCTTCCTTTTTACCACTGGTTTTCTATCTGCATCGAGATACTTTTTAAGAGATGTTCCTAGAATTTATTAATTCCCAAATGGGTGTGCAAGTTTTCTTTTAAAAATGTAGATGTATTTTCAGATTTTGATAATGATCTAAAAGACAACAGGGAATTTTTTTGGGAGCTAGAGTCTTATGAAGCAACAGCTCATTTTCCTTCAGGAAATTGTGGTTTAAGGTTCTCCTGAATGACCTCTAGCTATAAGATGCCACAGAGCTCATAAGTATTTTGTTTTTTTCCTCAAAAAAACCTCCTAATTTTAATACTCCATCCACATCTATTTTATGTTTCCTTTATCAGGAAAACATCAACCTAATTAGCAATGATAATTTGGGACTTCCATAAGAAACCATTCACATGGATAAAAACAACAGAAGTTAAGTAACATTGAGGCATTTCTGCATGCTCCATAGTTTTTATTTTCCTTTTTAAAGCCTTTATTTCTGAAACTTAGGCAAGGAACTTGGTTTTAGGGTGCTGAAAAAAAAAATAAATAAAAATCTCATGCCTACAATCTTATTTTTGTTCGCTTTAAAGCATAGCTTTATAACATGTTGGAATTTCCTCAAGGTTTTGTAAATACTCATCTGAATTCCTCCCAGGTATTAGTATGTCATCCAAAAACCAGAAAATACTATTTATTCTCTGCAGGATTCAATCCATTCGTCTTTGAAATCCTGCAGGTAACTGGCTCCCCCCAGGGTAATCTTTCCTACTTCAATAGGCACAAATGTGTGAGTTCAGTCAGAATTAGTGTGTTTTTAAAATTCCGATTCCTACGGAGCTGCCAGGCTTTGGACAAGCACAGTTTGGAAAAGTCTATTCCCTGTGCCAGTTTCTGAGGTAAATCCTGTGGTTTGGGGATTTTAATGGGCACACAGAGTGCAGCACCTGCCCTGACTTCCACATGTTCCATCAGTCCCACTCTTCCAACGCCTGTTATTGCTTTTCCACGGTGTCTTTGCCTGTGTTCTGCACAATTATACCTCTAACAAGTGGAAATATTCCTGACACTTTTCCTTCTGCACAGTTTTTGGCTTGGTAAATCCAACTTTCGCTCCTCCCATTGGCATTATTGTGCTGCTTCTCAGCCTGGCTCCAACTTTTGTCTGATTTTTGTAATTTAACAGCTTTAATAACAAAGGTCCCAAGAACCTCTGGTGACCCTGCCCTTTCTGGGATTTGTGAATCCCATTTTCTGAGACAAATGCTGTGTGAGAACCTTTGGGATGATCCAAGCCATGCCTTCAGCATCCTCACTCCCTCCCAGCCTGAGGACATGGTGTGACCAAGACTATGGATTTTTAAATGCTGCCACATTTGATTTAAACTGAGCTCAACACCTTCACCAGTGGCAGTTCCTTCATCCACCCAACACCCAGCAGCTTCTTTCTCAGTTTGGGGAATTATACACAAACAGCAAATTGATTTCTGAGAGTCTTTTTCATAGAATTACCATAACAACAAGGACAGTCATTCAAAGCAAGCCAAAAATGCAGAATTTCTGGGCTGGTTCCTTATTTGCAACCTAAATTGTTCTAAGCAGGAATTTGTGGTAGACACATGATGTTTTGCAGAGCCTTTATAGGGACTTCAGAATCCATCTTGCTGCCTTTGGAAAACCCAAGTCTGAGCACTGCAACCTGCAGCATAAATCTTGAAGCTGTATTTTTTACTTACCAGTAAAATATTCTTTTGCATAGATGTATTTCGACAGCAGTTGCATAAAATACTGTTCATAATAAGAAGGTTTTGAAATCTTCCACTCTTTTCATATATCTGGAAAGTCTCATAAATGGCTTTTTATCTATGAGCTTATTTCTTAAAGTCCATTTTTCAGTGCTGTTTTTTTTCTGAGTTAAAAATAACCATCAAACCCCACAAAACAGACTGAGAAGACAGTGGTAGCCTAAGAAGGAGCTGCTCCAAAGCTGAAGTTTTTTAATGGGAAGCTCTCATTTTGGATTCTTGTACAAACCTGAGAATCAACTGCCACACAGCTGCAAACTTAAATCATCACCCAGGTGAAGCCAAGAGATTCAATTTATGTATTTTTTAAAGTGAAACCCTTGCCTAAGTTCCTCGTGCCTCTTTCTGCCTGCAGTCAGTGCCTCCAAAGAGCAGCTCTCTCTCCTTTGACAAGAGACAAATTTGGCTCTCAGAGCTGCCCTGCCTTGCTCTGAAAAATGAAATTTCATTTGAGACATTTCCATCAGCCTCTGGTGCTGTTTAACCATCTTTCTCCCATGCTGGAGCAGAGAGCAATAAAGGAGCAGGTCACCAAAAAATGGATTAAGTGCAAACTCACATGTGTCACACCAAAGTTCACTGTTGACTGAAAGTAAAATAGATTTTAAAGTCTTTTTGGAGCAGCAAGATTCTAGAGGAATAGATCAAATGTCTTACTTTTATATTGCCAAAAAGCTACAGAGACATTTTTTGTCTCCTGTGTGTTTTGAAAGGATCTTGTGTGTTTTGAAAGGATCACAATTTTGCCTGAGGGCCAAATGAGATAATAGTAGTAATAATAATAATAACAATAATAATAACTACTATTATTATTAATAATAAAAACAATAGCAACAATAGCAACAATAACAACAACAACAACAACAACAATAATAATAATAATAACAATAAACAACCCAAGCAAGACTATTAGGAAATAATTGAGAATTAATAAACATATTTTAAAAATAAATTCCTGTGACCTTTTACCTTACAGTTAGGTTTAATTATAGAAATACTTTCACCTCAAGATGATTAAAATGATAATTTTTTTGATTTTCAGTAAAACTTCCTGCATTGCTCATAGAGTTCCATTTGGTATCTCTGTTATTCATAAAATTAAAAACCTAAAAAAATAATAATTAAGGAAGAAACAAATATATTCAGTCCATAAAATGAGCAGGACATGCATGAAAAATAAATAAATATAGAGAGGATTAAATTCTTGCAAGTTGTTCATTGCTGAATTAAGTGATGGACTAAACACAAGCTTTTCTTGCCCTCCCTACTCAAGATTTACTCTACTTATCACCCAATTTTCAATTCCTTAATATACAAAATCATTTGCCTTCAAGGCAGCAATAATTTAGGACTGCCATGGAAATGAATGTTTTTTTCCATTAGGCAAAATAATTATGCCATATATCCCAACAGTGTCTTCGGCCTCCCATCTCTGTGTGAAGGAAACCATCAGTCAGCTGAGATTGCACTGAAAATCTTCATCAACAGCTGCTGCATCGAAGGAAAATAAAAAATAAAAAATAAACAGTGACTTTTTCCATGTTCTGGAAATGAACACCTACAGGACAGGCACCGTGTCACAGTGAGGCCTGCTGCCTCCTGAGACAGGCATTTCAGCTTGATTTACGTGTTTGGAAGGCAGTACCTGTGCAAATTTAAAGCCTGCAGCTCTGCTCAGCAGAACTAACTCGTATATTTTATTGTGGTTTTTCATGGGGCTGTGGGACTGTAACTGTGAGCACAGTAAATCTTTACAATCTTGGATTCCTCGCGTGCTGCGCCCGAGGCCCGAGGCCCTCGTGAGGTGTTTTACTGCCCCTCACTCATCCAGAACAAAGCTCCAGAATTCTGCTCTGGGTGTGCTTCAGAATTCACCCCAAGGTAAGAGTTTAGGGGAAATTAAGGGATTAATTTATTACCTGACTGGTGTTCTGGAACATTTGAAAAAATCATATTTACCCCATTTTACTGAAGCTTGTACTTGGGTGCTGCCACGTCAGATCACTCCAGCCATCCCCATCATTGCACAAAGTTATCCTGAGCAAACCCTTTGGCCTTCCTGTGATTTAATATCTGTTTATCTCTCTTTGGGGAGCAGGTTTGTCTGTGGGGAAGCTGCTGTAAGGCCATTCCAGCTGATCCCATAGAATCATTAAGGTTGGAAAAGATCTCCAATATCATCAAGTCCAACCATTGACCAAACATCATCACACACACTAAAAAATATTGAGTTTAAGTGCCACATCTGCTTGTTTTTTGAACTCTTCCAGGGCTGGTGACTCCACCACTTCCTTGGGGAGCCTGTTCCATGAGCTTAACCACTCTTTCAGTAAATAATTTTTTCCTAATATCCACCTGTACCTTCCTCATGTAACTTGAGGCCATTTCCCCTTGTCCTGTCACTTGTTCCCAGGGAGAAAAGCCTGACCCCCAGCTGGCCACAACCTCCTGTCAGGCTGAGAGCAATAAGAGCCTTCTTTTCACCAGAATAAACTCCAGGTGCCCATGGAATTCCGAGGATGGCCTTGGGATCAGCCTGGCTGGCTGCAGCCTGTCCCAACACCACTTTGAGAGGTTTAGGAATTAATATGCATTGAACATCTCACATGGAGGGTGACACTTGACCCTTTTAGTCCAGACATTTGTGCTCATTCTGCCTTGTTTAGGAACCACCTCATGGGATTATTTATTTTGTAATCATAAGTAGTGAGGGACCTGCTCTCACTCCTCATCAGAAGAGGTCACCTTCAGGAGATCCTTTGGCACATCCCTGGGGACCAGGTGTGTTTTTGGAATGAGAGGTTTGGTGGCAGAAGTGCCAGCAGGAGAATCCCAGGTGTGTGGGAATGTTGGGAGCCACTGGTGTGTGCACAGCTCTCGGTGTGTGTGGTGGCCGCTAGCAAATAAATGATTGTCCTTCCTTCCCTTCCTTCCATGGAAAATGGAATATGGAAAATGGAATCACCACAGAGCACTCACATTTCACCCTCTGACAGCTGGAGTCTTCTCAAATGTTGGGGTAAAAAAAAATAATTTTATATCAAAGCTTGTGTAGAGGGGCGGGTTCGAGTTTGCTACTGTGCCTGGTGTGACAATAAAGGATTTTAGCACATAGCAATTGATAAAAACAATTCTGATTTTCTGTTTTAATTTATCAGAAGTTTTCTCAGAAGAACAAACTCCGTTTTTTACAGACTGTTTATCCTATTGATGGGGGAGGGCTCTTAAATATTGATCCCAAACTCCAGGTCCTGTCAGGGATGCCAGTTTGAGGATAAACTGTGGGAAAGCACCACTAGAGGTCACTCAACATTAATTGTTACCTAATTAGCACATTTTGACCCTACATTTTAGGTCATTCTACCACTTTCATACTTAAAGCATTGTCAGCTTTGACTCCTCAGCTAATTCTGCCAAAACTCAGACAAGCTGGAGACAGAAATTTTCCCTTCATCTCTTCCCTCATATGACTCTTCCCAAGGCTCCCAAATCAGCTTTGCCATAGACTCTGCGGGCAGCAAATCATTCTTTCCTCAGCTTTGAGCTTAATAAAGCTGGCAGTGATGGACCTCTGGAAGTGCTGGGTTTAGAAGCACTCAGCCCTGGCTGTGTTATCTCAAATAGCTGCTCACCCATTTCGAAAATTAAACCAAAATGAATTTTACAAGTGAGGGAAATATATGGGAAAATAATGTCTTCAGTGTTTTCAGGTCCTTCCCCAAGAACATTGTAGCCCTGCTCTTCTTTAACCATTGATAAATAGAAGAAAAAGTAGATCTTTGTAACAATTGACTAACTAAAAAAGAGGTAAAACTAAGTTTAAGTTTGATTAATGGGTATCTGCTGAAATATCTCTGCATGTGTTTAATCATAAGCAGCTGTTCTATTTGCAGGGATTTTTCCATGATCTCAGAAAACGGTGTTAGCAATTTGTTTGCCCAAGACAACAAGGAAAGGGAGAGCTAATTAGTGTGTTCTGCAAGGTGAAGATCACCCAGTGCTGGTGCCATGCCCATGTCCCCTGGTGGATGTTATCAAACACGCTCAGGGCACTGAATCCTCCCATCTCTCAGCTGAAAATTGTGTTCAGCCAAAGTCAGACTTTCACCTCAAACCCAGCTCAGTGCAGGCAAACCCTTGGGCAGCCAAGCTGTCCTAAAGGCTTGCTCTTGTCCAAAATGACCAATTCTTATTTAATTTCTCTTTTTGGGCTGCTGTTGATCCTCTCCTTCTCTTCCCCCTTCCACTCAGCTGAATTGGCAAAGGCTGGATTAGCCGTTTATCCTTATGTATGAGCATGACAACTGTAAGGAATATTGCAGTTTCCTGAAAAATCATTCAGCAGTTCCTGAAAAATCATTTAGTAACCTCTCAAGATGAGCACATGTGCAGCTGGAGGAGAAAACATTAACCACCATTAGCCATGACCACTGTGAGTGAGAAATTTATCAGAGGTTTTGGTTTTCTAGTTCTTACATCAAGGTGATAAATAAAGAGGTTATCAGCATCTGAAAAGTCATGTGGCTTCTCTCTCCACTTTGTAGAGAGATTAATCTTGCAGAAGTATAAAGCAGAATTAGCCAAAAAACAGCAAGCTTCTACTCTGGACTAATAGAATTTAGATTTCATCATAATTTTTTTAAACAGTGAACCATCCTCTAAGCTTCTACCCAAGAAGCTTGTAGGGCCTGTTGTGATAGACAAGAGGTGACGATTTTAAACTAGAAGAGGGAAGATTCAGATTAGATTTAAGAAAGATGAGGGTGGTAAAACTTGGTTACAGGCTGCCCAAAGAGATACCTCACCCCTGGAAATACAAGGTCAGGCTGGATGGGGCTTGGAGCTGGTGCAGTTGAGGATGTTCCATGGCAGGAGGTGGCACTGGATGACCTTGAAAGGCCCTTTCCAACCCAAACCATCCTATGATTCTGTGATTTGATTTCAAGGTCTTCCATGGTCTGAGGCATCCTCCATCTGCTCCCACTTCATGTGTCCTACAGGCATCACCTTTCTGCTATTGATGGAATTCCTGTCTGGAATCATTCAATCACATCTGCCCATTTATTACTGAGTTCTTTGGTGATGCTTGGCTCCCTCTGAGGAAGATCTTAGTTGGACATGTCCTCTTTCCTTATTTTCTGCTGAATCCACAAAGATTCAATCTGTGTTTGAATTTAAAGTCTCCATATGAGCCCTGTAATTCCTGTGTCCTAAAAAGGGCTGGATAAAGAAGATTAAGGCTGTGTAACAGAAATCCAGCTAAAAAGACAAGTTTATCCAAGCCTTTTCTTTGGAAGATCTTCACTAGTGGAAATCTTACTCCAGAATGGGTTAAAGAGTTATTTAACAGATTCACCTTCTCAGAAATATCTGCTGAACCATCATCATGCAACAAAACTTGGTTTTTAAAGGCAAAACTCTATCCTGACATGGAGAAATGGAGGAACAGGTTTGTTTTTTTTCCAAAATATTGAGTCTAATTAAGGACAAAGTCCTCACTGATGAAAAGTTAATACAAAAGGCTGAAGAGTCTCAGTGGAGAAAATCAAAATCAAGTGGGCTTAGTCAGAGAAACTGTCACTCCTTTTCAAGGGAAATGACAGCTTTTGACATACAAATTCTTGCACAACTCCAGGAGTCTTGAATTCCAGCTCTCTGAAGGGATCAGTTCCCCCAGCTGGGTCACCACAGGGCGATTTTTGCCAATTATCCTCTTGTTCCTTGATCAATCTATTTTTATGCCCATTGTTATACCAGCACCTATTCTAAAATATTCTCATTTGGGGCAATTAACCTACTGTTCCTTTCCTTTTCAGCTCCCCAAAAGATCACTAGAAGCACAGCAAGGTTCATTACAAGATTTCTACCCAGCTGACACAACAATTTGCAGTCTTCTCCTTTCCCTCCCCCACAAATCTGCTTTTTATTCTTATCCCTCATCATAAAAAAAAGCTCATTTCCAAATTACAACACCTAAAACCCAGGCTCTTCTCAAGCTCCTGCACAGTTTTAATGGAAATATTAGAAAATAAGGAAAAAACATTTTTTTTCTGGTTGAAAATATGCACAGATGTTCTTTACCCAATATATGGATTAGATAATGCAGTTGCCAGTGACACACTTTTTTATCAGACTTTTAAAAGCATTTAATGCTGAAGAATAAATGAAGTTTTCCCAATCAATGTTAAAATCTCCATCGAGGATCAAATACACATAGTGAGGTTTGGGTGCTGTGATTTTTGCAATAATCCAATAAAAGCTCAAAATAAGCACTGAAAACGAAGGGAAATCAACCAATTCTGATGTATTAATGAAATCATAAAACACAGCTCACTGTAGGCATTATAACTGAGTGCATGGAGTTGATGAGCAGCTGAACTCATCTGCCATAAGTTTTTTATTTCAAACTAATCCATAAACTGCTTTTTCAATTCTCTAAAAGCGCATAAAATACCAACAATTCTTTTAGAGTGCCCCCATCCATCAAATAAAGAAAATCATAGGTTGGCAAATGACCACCCATAGCTGTGATACTAAAAATATCCTGGTTATCAATCTAAAACCGGTTTTGCAATGATGTTGGCCAGGATATTTTACCTCATTACTTCATGGTTCTCATTCTGTTGTTTATTGTCCTGTCATCTTATATTTATATCATTTGGCCTCCATCTTCCACAGCAATTAAAAATGGCAATTCTTTAACCTTGGTTTTGCTGTTTTTTCTGGTGCTTTCCACACATTTCCATCCCTGGATTGGAATTTATTGTCACCACCAGTCTCTGAGCAATGACCCCCCCATTAAATAAATCTTTAAATACTTGATTTACTCCATTCTTTGTTTCGGTTATTTTACCATGATGGGATATGTGGCTCCATAGACAAACCTTGGCACACACAGTCACCACCTCAGCAGAGACACCCTGGAAATGCCTGATTTCTGGATGTGGACTCCTTTTGTCACTGGAATTGGTGTTAAATCCTGGAATCGCTGCAGCTTGGGAACTGTCCCAGACAGGGCACACAGGGGAGACTGGGATCACACACTGGACTCAAACTCTCTACATTCAGTGACAAAATCTTGGATATGGGAAGAGGGGCTCAGCCAATATTATCTGGTAATGTGAAGATAACCACAGCTAAAAAGGGCTTCATGTGTCCAGAAAAGGAGCTGTTAGATTGGATTATATTGGATTGGGACAGGAAGGATTAGTGGAGAGGAGGCCTGACAGTGAATTCATTATAATCTGCAGCAGATATTTTAAAGTGCTGTTCTGCTGCTTGCATTCATCCAAAGACCTTCCCCAAGAATTATTAAGGGTAATATTTTTACCCCTAATATTATTAGGGGTAATAATATTACCCTAAAATTATTATGGCCATTTTTTAGGATTGGCTTTTTTCAGGGGTCCAAAGGTGGTTCTTAAGCCGTGAAGTTATCAGGAATTCAGCACATGCTGTGTGAGGGTCACCTCTCTCACAAGAGTAACCTCTAGAAGCACTCCCATTGACCAACATTCCCATGAGGAGGTACTCTTTTATTCACCAGGAAAAGGTTGTTCCCCCAGAGGGTGCTGGGCACTGAACCACCAGGGAATGGTCACTGCCCTGAGGCTGCCAAAGCTCCAGGAGTGTTTGGGCCACGCTCTCAGGGATGCCCAGGGTGGGGTTGTTGGTGTCTGTGCAGAGCCAGGAGTTGGACCTGATGATCCTTGTGGAGCCTTTCCAACTCAGGATATTCCATAATTCCATGATTTTTGAATGGCAGTGCTGGGAGGCACAGAGGGGTGCAGGTGTGCCACAGGGAAGCTCTTTCCCTTTCTCATATTCTTTGCCAGGTGTCGTGCTTAAACATTGGCCCAGCCCTGTCACGCAGCCTGGAGGTCTGAAATAACAATCTGCTCCTCTCCTGGCTAACTGCAGCTGGAGCAGAGATATTTCACAAGAGAATAATAATGACGATCTGCTTTCCCTGCATCTCTCTTTGTCTCCATTTTGATTTCTACAGTGTCTCATCTACTCTGCTGAGCTGCCAGTCACCTCCTGGGGACACTGTCCCTCCCTGCGAGCTCCTGGGACTGTCTGACTGCTGCTTCCAGCTCCTGAGGCTGGGACATTCCATCTGGAAACTGGACACTGTGACTGCTCAGAAAGTGCCTTTCAGCTCTGGATCTCCTCATGTCCCCCCTGGCAGCTGGATCTGAGCTCGGAGGGGCTCCCTGCTAACAAGGGAGCTCCATTCCCTGATCTTCTCCTTGCTTGGCTCTGGTGGCTGAATTGCCTCTGGCTCACCTCAATCAGCTCCATTTATTCCAGCGTTTTGAGTAGCTGCATATGAAAGCCTCGCTGATGGAGATATCACATGGCTTTGCTTTGCCTACAGACAATGATTTCATCTTAATAAAGTCAGATTTTGGCTCTGCCTGCTGCACAGTCGAGTGAGCTCTCCTACAAGCCCCACAATGCAGCAGCTTTGTGAGGGGAAAAAAATACTGGACAGAATCATTTATCTTTTCTCTCAATAATCCTCAAAATGAGCCATGACTGACAAGTGGGAGCAAGGAGGATTTGAATCACTTGAATTTCTTTTTCCAGGGTATTTTTTATTGAAACTGTGGATGCCATTATCACTGCAGGAAGAGTTATGAGAGCATTTAAAGGGTTAAGACCTTCATATGCCTGAGGACACTTTTAAACCCTGGTTTTCTGTACTGCTCAGTCCTATCAGGTTTCTTTCTCCCTCTGGTCAAAATAGTAACTTATATAATTGCCTAATTCATATGAATTTGCAAGGCAACAAATGAAATGACAAAGCTCCTCGGAAACACCAGCATTACACAAAAATACACATAAATCAAATAAGCACCTCCAACACCTGAAGTGACACGTAGCCACATCGAATTCCTGCTCTTCCAACTGCTCAGCCCACGAAGCAGAGCAAAAAATGCAGAGCACAAGGCAGAAACGTGCCAGGCAGCCTCTTTGGGAGGCTGTGCATGCCACTGGCAGGGGCTGCTTCACATTAGTGCCCCTCAATTCTTTGACTGATTCGTTCCTCGGGTGTAACAGCTGCCCACAGGTTGTACCTGCATGGGTGAATCGAGTGTGACACAAAGCCAGAACATTGTGGTGCGTTGCTTCTTGTACTGATAAATATTTCAGCAGAAAGCCTAAGTGCTCGTTCTGCAGCGCCCGATCCTTCTCTGCTGCAAGAGGCAGAAAAAGCAACGGGAAAACTGCTGCCCATAATGGAAAACTTAAAAAAAAATAATAATAAAAAAATGTTGGTAAGCTTGTGGTAATGGAACACATATTTTAAATTGATTTTTGTTTCTTAGGAGGATTTGAAGCACTTGGATTTCTTTTTTTTCAGGGTATTTTATATTGAAACTGTGGATGCCACGGTCACTGCGGGAAGGGCGATGAGAGCATTGAAGGGTTAAGACTTTCACATGCCTGAGGACACTTATAGTCCCTAAAATTCCACCTAAACCCTACAACTCCTTTGTTGTTTTTTCCTTTTTGTTTTATTTCTAACAGCCAGTCCATCTACATAGGTCAGCCCTGAATGGGCCACACTTCAAGGCTCTTTCCTTCATGGATTTTTTTTCCATGGAAGTAGAAGAAAAAGAAGAAAAACATCTGAGCCACTCTAAGTTGGAGCATCCTTCTCCCCTCTTCCCCCTTTCAGTGTCAAGTGAGAGATTTACCCACCTCCCACCCCAGTGATACCAGACAGCAAAATATCCTGGCTCCAAACAGCATTTCCCAAGCTCTCAGTCAGCCCCAGGATTCTGGGATAAGCAATTCCAGCTTTACCAGGAACCCTGCAAATAATATTTGTGCAGCTCCCAGGACAAACAAACACGGGCAGGAAGCATTTACTAACCCAGGCTGTGTTAATTGCTTCTGGGAGTGTCTGCAGATGATTCTACCTGAAAATATTTGAGGATTTTTAATGAAAACTCATAGATTGTGGCACTCAGACAACAAGGCAAACATTTCCTTCATTACTTCACTGGATTTTGAAATTAGAAAGGAAAAGAGCCACATCTGTGCTCAGGAGTCCTTTTCCAAACTCCCCATCCAGCTCTGTTGGCTTCCATGGCTGGACAGTATGGATTGAGTGGTCCTAAATTTGGGATTTACTCCTAAAACCTCGAGTGTTTCACCTCATGGGTTATTTATTGCTTGGAAATCAGGAATTTGTGAGTAAAAAAAGGTGAGGGAGGAGAATTAACTCAATATTTCCTTCTAGGATCACCCTCCATCCTCAACTCTCCAGTGAGATTTGGCTTGTGGGGACATTTCCCTCTGAGTTATAATAAACTTTGTGCTGTAAAAGTTGCTTAACTTGCTGAGAATATTATTTCTATCAGAAGAGTCTCTCAGAGAATAAAATTCCAAAGTAGAGTTTTATGTGGCAATACCTTTAGTGATTAAAAAAATAGAGAGCAAAATAAAGGAAAGCAATGATTTTCCACTGGTTTTACTCATAGTTCTTTTATATGCCAGGAAATTTTCACTGTTTCAGTGGGAACTGGAGTTATCCTCAACCTAACTTCAAGTTTTATTTCTATTATGGTGAAATACCCAGTTATTTTTCTCAGTTGGTGAAAGCAAATTAACAAATGTAAATAAACTTTTGTATTTCTGGATGCTGGTGTGGAGTTACCTTGGGGAAAACTGGAAAATGCTGCTATCAAGACTCTGTGGAGGAAAAAAAACCTAAAAATCATAGTTTTGTGGTTTATGATTAATGAATCCATTCTGTTTCACTGTAAACTAAGAGGGAATTTTCACTGGAATCCTAGAAATAGATTGGAAACAAGATGGAAAGGAGTCAAAGTGACTCTGAGAAGTGTGATCTTTATTTGGGGTAATAAATGTGCAGACTGGAAGAAGACAATGAAACATGGCTTGGAAACATATTCCCCAGAAATGTATATTCTAAATAAATGTTAATTCCTTTTAACAGAATCCACAACTAACTTTCTAAATATCTTTGTCACTGTTCCCATTAGGTTTTATTTAGGTAATTTAAGTTCAACCCTGAAAATTTCCCCTATATTTTTGGTGGGAATTAACAAAAATCTCGTCAATACTGTATTTCTTGTACACTGGGGTTCATCCTGGGGTGTTTGGGGCTCTGATTTGTGGGACAAATCAGAAAAGATTCTGATCCAGCCTCAATCAATGTGGAAATCTCTGTCTTCCTGCATCCTGGCCCAGGAATGTGGTGATTTTCATGGGTAAATATTGGATTGAATTTGATGAATCCATGAAGTGGATTTTTGCCACTGAAGGATTTTGTTGTGGAGGGTGATTTAAGGGCTTTGAATGTTGTTCTCACCCTCGGTGTTAGGAAATTCATCTGTCCATGCTCCCAAAATCCCTTCCAGCTGTTTCAAAAGAGCATTTATTAACATCTGCAGCAAGGCAGGTTTTGCTCCACAGGAGATATCAGAAGAAATCCCATGGAATCTTTGAGAACATGTGTGGATCTCAGCACTGCAGCTGAATTTTTTAGGAGAAACTGTAAAAAAAATGCTGGTAGCACAAATTTTCTTCCTCATTCCTCACGTATCTCCATCTGAAGGAATCAAAATAAATATAAAAGAGCTCAGCAGCGAGCCTGTGCCTGACACAGTTTGAATGTGGGTTAATAAGACCAAAAAAAAAAATAAAAATAAAAGGCAAAATAATTGTTATGCCTCACAACCCTCAGAGTCAACAGTCCGTGAGGAAATAATTTGTGTCGACATATCAACATTGCAAATCGTCAATGTCCTCTTTAAAAAAAACAATATTTCTTCTAAATTTCCTTCAGATGGGAATGACTGATCCCCAAGAAAATGCAAAAGGACCTTGAAACGAAGGGCTGCTGCAGTGGTTTGCAGGGACACGCTCCTCCCAAGTTTCCAGCACAATTATATGCTTATTACTTCGGAAGAGTTCGAAAACAAGCAAGCTGCAGCTTTTAATGAAGCTTTCATAGCAGTGAGAACTATGAAAAAGCATTTAAAGCAGCTCATCTCCTCCTCTATTCAGGCTCTCTTTCATTTCCAGAGGCAGTTGCGAGGAGAAATTGGATGCCATCCAGTTTGGGTTTATAAGGAAGCAGAAAAGGAGATAATGGCGGAAGTTTGTGCTTTCTTCCCCCATGTAAATTTGATCATCTTCAACGTTTGATCAGATTTTGAGGAACACAAGACAAAAAAAAGAAAAAAAAAACCCAGTAGATATTTCCAATCATGCATTTTAAAAACCTCAAAAGAGCTTTGCAGAGCCTCCCTGCATCCAGAGCTGCTTCAGACTTTTCTTTTTATTATTTTGGGGGAAGATGTAGAATATAACCAGTTACTTAGCCCTGGCATCTGATTATAAAATCCTGACTCAGAGCATCTCCAAGTCCTTCTTACAATGCACAGACATACATCCAGCCCTTTGTACTGTCAGCCTGCCTCCCTAACAAGCCAGAAATATGTATGAGTGGAGAAGACATTCCAGGATCAGAGGAACAGTCACTTAACAATATGTCATGGAGAGTGATCCCTTTGTCAGCCCACAAAATCTAAATGTGACCCCAAAGGAAGCATCTTTTATTTGGGGGGATGCAATTTTCTTGCCCTTTCATGGCAGATTTTTATTACCAGCATTATTCACAATTCCCTAATTAGAGAGGGTAACTTTGGAACACCGGTTCTCACTCTTCAGTTTGGGTGCACACAGGTGTATTTGTGAAATAAGGTGGAATAATATTGCTTTTCCTTTCTGTTTTTTCTGTCCTGAGTTCAGTGGGCCGCAATATTTTTTTCTCTGAGTCTGCTCTGATGCTGTGATCTCATATTTGCATTTGGAAAGATGAGGCTGAGCAGTCTGTTCATTTGTCTTTCAGTTTAAAAGAGCTCATTTGAAACTTTGCAACCAAAGCTTATTTCAGGTTTTATTTCTAAAAGCTCACTTGACCCTTTCAGTGCAAAAAGTAACACGAGTTGACATTGCAAAACTGTCCAAATTCAAGCATCTGAATTCAGGATCTCACCTTCCCTTTGGTGCTCCTGGCTTTGTGTGCCAACATGGAACACAAATCCCCAGTGTGGGAAAAATAAAGCCATTGCTTTATGGCTAAAACTTGACCAGGGGAATTTACAAGGGATATTGGTTTTGTTTTGTCTGTTTGCTTTCATATGGATTGCTGTTCACAGCAGAGTATAAAGCCTGAACTTGAAAAGAACAAAATATGGGATATTTCTGGGTTCCCAACAAGTTTCTGGGCAATTGTGAAGAAATCTCATCACACAGCAAGGTATTGACACCAGAGAGTACAAACTGCCCCAAATCTTCTTTCCCCAGACTTTGGAGTGTCCCAGCTCTCTGGCATTTTGAGGGAAGTTGTGAATCAATTCCCTGCCCAGGATTTCACTTGACAGACCCAGCACAGCCCTAAATGTCAGCTGTGGGGAAGTGATTCCTGTATTTGTTTGTTTGTTTTTTCTGTCCATCTTTCACTGCCCAGAAACCAGTGAGAGGATTTTACAGCAGAGCTGCTGAAGTTCTCCAGCTACAACCCAGCTGTAAAACACACAGCAGAGTTTTCTCCTTTTTACTTCTTGGCTATGAGTTTTGGTCCTGTCAGTTAAACCCACCTCAGAGAAGGAGAAAAAAAGAGAGAAATGACTGCTCAGTGAATCTCAGAAGAATTATGGAGTTGTACAGCCCCAGAAGGATTTTAGGCAGTTTTATATTGCCCTCCTCAGCTCACATTTATTTTGTCTGTCTCAGTGTCTGAGCTATGAGCTGGGGAGAGAAAACTTCCTCTGCTGACTGATGGGTCTGAGCAATCTGGTGTGGATCTGGCTGGATGAAACAGAAAAGAGAGTTCTTTGCTGCACAGAAGACCAAAATCTGTATTGTATTGTATATTTCTTTCATTATGCTATGATAAATTATAGCATATAATACATTATATACGTGTTATATATATCTATATAATACATATAATACATTTAATGCAAACAAGTACTAGAGAGTGTTAAAAATAGTTTTTGCATAGAGAAAAACAAAGAGTCAGTAAATAATTAGTTATTTTTTAACAGTTAAACACTTCCATATAAACTTAGTTATGTCCAATTGCTTGAACTCAAAGGAGGAATATCTGCAGCAATCTGGAAATTTGTGCTGCAAATGTTAACTCTCTTCTAGATAAAAACATAAACAAATCCTAAATCAGAGTAATTATCCAATTGTGCTGGGTTTGACTACGTGAGACACCCAAAAAGAACCTGGAGATTCTCTGAGCAAAGGGTTCTGCCAGTGAAGATTTATCCACAGTTTCACCTGGTAAGAGTTTTCATCTTGTTTTGAGCAGTGTAATTTGCCCTCCTCAGCACGCTGCCTTGCATTCATATATGTAGAGAAGAGCTGGATTGATTATCTTCAGGCTTCCTGCCACTAAACTCAGCAAATTAGCTGCTCATGATTCCAGCAAATGACTGCTCTTTTTTTTTATCCTGGTGCGCCGGGAGAAATTGAACTGCAAAGCTTTGGCTGGGAAGCCAAGAACTTGTTCAGAAACTCCCCAAAGTAGAAAAAAGCTGGAGAGCTGCTGTTACAATTGATCAAGAGGTACAGGAAAACATGGGATGGTTCTGGTGTCCCAGAGAATCCAAGGGAATGGAGCTCTGCTTCTCTTGGTGTGAAATTGGGTGCTGTGTGTTGCACTCAGAGAATTGTGGATGGTTTGGGTTGAAAGGGACCTTAAATCCCATGATGGGGACTCCAGCACTGCCCTGAGCAGCTGTGCCAGGGCTGGACAGCCCTTTTCAGGAATAATTTTTCCAAATATCCACCCTGAGCCTCCCCTGGCCCAGCCTGAGCTGTTCCCTCTCCTCCTGTCCCTGTTCCCTGGCAGCAGAGCCCGACCCCCCTGGCTGTCCCCTCCTGCCAGGGACTTGTGCAGAGCCAGAAATTCCCCCTGATCCCCTTTTCTCCAGGCTGAGCCCCTTTCCAGCTCCCTCAGAAGTTCTCCAAGCCCTTCCCAGCTCCCTCAGAAGTTCTCCAAGCCCTTCCCAGCTCCCTCAGAAGTTCTCCAAGCCCTTCCCAGCTCCAGTCCCAGCCCTGGACACGCTCCAGCCCCTCTTGTGAGGGGCCCAAAGTGACCCCAGGAGTGGAGCTGTGACCCCAGCAGTTCTCCTGTCCTGCTCCTGCTGGACACAGCCCTGCAGGCACAAGAAGGATTCATTCCTTTCTGTGACCACAATCCAGGGGCAAACCCAGCCTCTGGAAATCCTGGGTTTGAACCAAACTTCACCAAGCCTCCATTTCTCAGGATTTTCCTTGTGTCCACCCACAGTCTGTGCTGGGAGTGAAGCACCTCACAAAGCCACAAAACATCTCCAGCCTCAGCTCAGCTCTCCAGCTGTGGGATCTGGGACAAATCACTTTAATTTTGTCTCCTGGTTTTCCTTTCACCTTAACAATGCACTTTCTGCCGCTCGGGAGAAACTGCTTATTTCCTTTGGCCGCTGCATGGACTCTGAGTCCAAATGAGAAATGATAATCCATCATTTCTCAACTGTACTCTCTGCCAAAAAAAAATAAAATAATAGAAGTAGGGGGAAAAAAAAAAGTGAAAAAAAGCTAATTCCAAAGCTGGGAGGAGCTGTGATTCTTCAAGGAGTAATGACATGTTTCAGTGTGGAGAATATTGTGCTGCAGTGTCACCAGCTGAGCTAAAACTGCTGCAGCTGGAGGGAGCTGAGAGCAGGACAGACTTGCTGACACAGGGTCCTTGATGGGAGTGCATTTGGGGGAAAATCCCACTTTTCAGGGAAAATATGATTTGAAACACTGCAGGGAGAGGGAAAGCCCTGGGCCCCAGGATTCTGGGTTGCAGCTCTGGGCATTCACTTGATGTTTATCTTGAGAAAAAAGTTAAACCAAGTTCTGATTCAGCATTTTTTTTTCCTCTCTGACCATTCATTTTTCCTGAACAATCCCTTCTCTGAATAGAAATTTGTCAGATGAGTTTCTTAGACACTGAGGAAGGAGAATGAAGCTCTGTGAGTTCTGTGTGAGGCCCTGGTGTGATGACACCCAGTGCAATTTGACCATTTTCCTCTCATTTCCCCTCAATCTCTGTAATTCCAACCCCCCCTCTTCTTCTCTTGTCTTTTAAACATTATTTGTATCATTTTATCCTCCTTGTTCATTTTTTTTCCCCCTTTCCATAAAACCCAATAAAATATTAATGTAGCATAACAAATCTGTCTGTGCTGGGAGTCTCTTGGAACTATTGATGAAGCCATGAATAAATTATGAATCTTGATTTTGCTTGTGGTATATCAGATTTCACGTGTTTATGACATTTTCTGTGAAGTAAGCTCATCCAACAGAGGTTTTGGTCTTGTTTGCCTGTTTTTATTTTAGGTAGCTCTTGATTTATTCACCTTTGGAAAAGGTAATGTCTGATGTGGTGTAACCTAAAATATAAAAAATCCATTTGGATCAATTTTTTGTAGCTTTTTTTATCTGAAGAACAAAAAAAAAAGGAAAAAAACCCCAACTCTCTGCTTATAGCAAAAAAAATAAAAATAAAGGTGTTTTTTTTCCTTATGCTGTTGCATCTTCCAATATCACCTTGGCCTAAGGAAAAATCTTCCAAATGTGATGAGTAATGCTCACTATAAAAAAAAACAAAATCCCCAAACCCTGAGTATTGTTGCAATAATTCTATTTTCTTTGGAAAATATGTCTCTCTTTAGCAATCTTAATCAAAATCTTTATTCTAATTAGAGACTAATTTGAAAGTTTAAATGTGGGTTTCTCTTTCTGAAATTATAATTATATGTTAGTACTTTTTTAATTGTTTTGTTTTTTTTTTTCCCTGGGGGAGATTGATGGCAAAATAAATCTGAAGAAGTTTTTCTGGAGATGTCTGCACTGGTTTACTGACAAAGGATCTGCTCATTTGGGCATCTTATTCCTGAAATAATCTGATCAGAGAGGGGATTTTTTACAACATGGATTTTCCAATAATCCACTGAAGGGAGGAAAAAGAGAGTTTGGAGTTAAATCTCTGAAACAAAGAATTCCTGATGTACAGGTGTCACTTCCAGGCTGAAAACAAACTGAGAAATCCCTGCCTGTTTAGGCTCTTTCACTCAGCCCTGTGGGCCAAGCAGTGTTCAGAGCATAAAATTCCCTGCTCCAGAAATGCAGGTGAAAATGCTGATAAACTGAACCTCAGGAACTGAGCTGGGGGAATAAAATCTCCCCATCTTTTAATAAAAAGTGTGTTATGTTTATAGAACAATTTGCATATAAGAAAGAATAAGGAAGATGCCTGGGAATCCTTAAAAAAAAAGTAAACATAGAAATTACATTACAGTGCAATGTTAATATTTGAAAAAATTAAAATTTTAGAAATACTTTCTGAAAGAGCTTTTCAGATTTGAAGCTATGATAAATTCATAATTGTTGTTTAAGCCTATTTCTTATGAAATGTTTCTCAGGTAAACTCTGCCTTATGCTTAAAATGACACAAAGTCCAAAAGATCTGCAAAGGGGAGACAACAAAAGGGGAACTGAAATCCATGAGGAGGAAGGTGAGGGAATCTGACTGTCTGAAATCTGATAAAAGTCCTCTAAACTCACAAGGTTAAGCAGAGCTCTAAGGGAAAATTCAATGTTTGGCTCACAATCCTTTCAGTACATTAATAATTATTATTAATTATCAATAAGAATGGGCAAACACCACGGTGAGAGGGCAAAGCAGGACAGAGGATTCTGGTGTTTTCTTGTTCTAAGCACAGCTCACCTGCACAACACATCCAAGGAAGTGTTCTTCCTTCGTGTATTCCAGTAATTCCTGTAATTCAGTTCCTTAAAATGCAAATCAGAGGATTAATAATTAGGAATAAATAGCCAGCTGTGATTCTCCAGGAGTGCTTCCCATTTCAGGTGTGCAGTGTCACTCCTGGGTTGCCCCTCCCAGATTTTTGCATTACATACAATGAGTAAAGCATTTAAGAGTTCTCATAGAAATAAAGGGATTTTCCCCCACCTTCCCTAGGGAAGAGTGGATAATTGCTGAGTAATTCCAATTTAATTCCCAGACCCTTGGGAGAGGATGCAGCAGCATCTCCCACCACTTGTTGATTCTGCTGCCCACCTCTTTCCAGAGCCTGTGCCTGGCTGGATCCATAAACCCCTGGCAGGGGTGGGAAATGCCTGGCTGGATGAGAAAAGGCAGCTCAGAGGAGGGCACTGGAATGCAGATGAGTTTCCCCAGCGTCCTGAGTGTGGCACAGAGGGATTTCCATGGAATGAATGTGACAAATGGCCAATGCAGGTACAAGCCCGGCTGCAGCCACTCCTCAAGCAAGCGCAGGAGGGGCTGCTCTGAAGTCACTCCTTCAACCACCCTGCTCGTGACAGAAAATAAAAGATGGTGATAGCACTTGTGCTACCTAAAAAATGAGTTGAATTTGCTGGGCAATGAGAAAATGCATTGCATCCTCTTTGAGAGGAGAAATCATGGGTTTCCACCTATTTTTTCCCCTCTTTTTTTTTTTTTTTGGTAGTGAAACACTCCCTAGAGGAATGATGGTCGTTGTCTCCTGTGGATCTCAGACAAAAGAGGCTGCTTTATCGATCTCCACTCCTTGCTGCAAAGTTATAATTAAAAATAAGTATTAAAGCTGATTCCAGCCTAACCTGGCACTCCAGAGCTGGCTGTGTACAATAAAAATCACCTCATGCTCTCCTCGTCAGGAGAGCCCTCCCTGATCCAATTTCAGAGTTCTGCAGTGGTAATTGAAGGCTGCAGGAGGTTGTTCTGCACAAGCTCAGATTAGGACTTAGCTGGGAACGTGTCAGATGCAGCCACAGCTCAGCCCCATCTCCTGCAGATTTTGGGGAGGATCAGGACAGGGCTGAAGGTGAGAAGTCCAACACTCTGCACACTCAAGAATTAAGAATGTTTAAATACACCAGGCAGTGGATATACATTGTTTTTAATTAGCAGTTACTTATAAAGATGGTATTAATCTTTTATAATGTTAAGTTCTGTGCCCTGACAGCTTGGTTGGGTTTTTCTGGCTGGGAGGAAGGATGATAACACTGCCAGATGATCTGAGAAGGGAAGATCATTCTCTGAGTATATAAACAGTATGAATATATATGCCATGAATATATTTATAAATATGGTCAGGATAGGGTCTGTTTAAACAGGAAAGGTCAGGATTGAGCCCTCAGGAATCTCATTTCAGACAAACCGAAGCCTGTGCTTCCATCACTGTTTACATGCGCTCGCTCACATTTCACAGTGGAAATTGCCTCCATTAGAGTTTATTTTATACTTTGCTTGCAACTGCAACTGAGTAATTTTTTAATATATTGAGTTCTCAGACCCTGGGATGTGGCTGTGCAAGGGTGTTGTACCTTTGAAAAGCACCTCGGTCCTCGTGCAGTCTGTCCTGGAATCCAGCACCACACCAGAACCTCAAATTCCCCAATTTTCCTGCATTTCTTTTAAAAAATGAGTAAATAGGCTGTGATCTTATCTAGTTACTGATTTGTGTAGCTGCTGATCTTATGTGCTTGGGGAGCAGATGGATGGTGCAAGCTGTAAAATACTAAGGCAAAGAAAAGGGTAGCCTGTGAGATTACTAATCAATTTTCCAAAGATCTGTCTTGCAGAAGGGCCAGCTGTAAATTGTTTCATATTTCTTTTTAATTTACACAAAACCATCTAAGGTGACCTGCTGGCATCTGTCTGTGTTGACTTTCATATATTTTATTGGTCTTTTAGCACTGCTTCTATTGCTCATCAGCTACTCTGAATGTGTCTGTAAAGTTTCCCAAGGAAAATAAAGATGCTTGCGGTGGAGATGATTTCCCTCATTTTGGGACACATTACATTTATTAATCTAATGCTGAATCTCTTCATATTTCTGCTTTGGAAAGTGTGAATGGCAATTTAGGTTCCCTTGTGCTGGGTGCTCTGCTTCTTAATGGGAAATATCCTGACAGCCAATCTCATGCACTGGATGGAAGAGATAAAACATGGGGAAAGAGAAATTATCAGCAGCCTCTTTCACAGATACAGAGCTGAGCAAGGGAACACTTGTTTAACTCACATTAAATAATCTGTGGCATGGTCAGGAGCTGAACTTTGATGTTGGTCTCTTCTTCTCAAGGCCAGGCACACACACATTCATCCTCAAAGGAATAAAGATCAATCTCTTGGGAAAAGCCAGAATCAATTGAGAGGGAACAGAAATCTGCTAAGCTGGAAATTTGAAAGTTACTGTTGATGGAAGAAACATTAAAAAAAGTCTGTGTATCACTTGCATTTTCTAAATATTTCAAATGATAGCAGCTTTGATTTTGGACTGTGGGGAAGATGATCTGTCAGCTTCTCTAAAATTTGCTTTGTTTCTCAGAGAAGAAAGAAGAAAATCTTGAAGTTAAAAAACAATAATTGAAGTTTGTTAATTTGCAGCTCTTTGCTTTTGCCTTCAAATAAGTGCACTGTAACAGCTCAAGAAGGGTGTGTGATACTTGCTGCAATAACACTTCTAACAAAGTGATTTGCTTTTGCTGTTAAAACATCTGAAGAAATCTCAGCAAAGCTTTCATGAAAGCTCATTGGACTTTTCTATCCATGTCTACAGCCCAACATCTGATTATCCCCTTTGTTATTTCCATCAGGCACTAATAGTGCTTCACATGGTTTAAAAATTGAGGACAGCATTCTCAGCTGCTCTGAGTGAGAAAACTGCCTGGGCTCTATTACACCCACAAGAACCTTCAGACAATAAAACCCATTTATGTCAGCAACAGCAAGGTGCTGCTTCAACAGAAGGAAAATACCCCTTAAATGGATTTATTTTCTCTTTAACTTCCAGTGACTGTAATTTTTTTATAATAAGAGGAAAATCTCGGGTGGGACAAACAGTTTAAATATTTAAATGTGGAGATTAAACTGGTTGTTGTGAGTTTACTGAATCTGGAGAAGACAAGCAGAGAGGTGATAAAGATGACACAGCAAGCAGGAGCAGGAATTAGGGATGCCAAGTAGCAAAACTTGGTAACACACTCCTGAATCCACATTGGCTGGGAACTTTGGATCTGTGATCAGTGACACCAAAACCTCAGGTGATTTATTCATAAAGGCTTTGCTTAGCTTTGAAGTCAGAGAGAATTTTCCCTTACTAAGGGCTTCAGGATGAAACCCCAGATGACAAAAGGCTCTGGATCAAGGAGGGTGTAATAAGTTAGTGAAATGCAGGATGTCACTTCTGCTCATTCAAAGTCATTTCCCAGTCCTTGGCCTAGGCTGGGTGCCAAGCAAAGCAAGGTCTTCATTAGGAATGGATCACAAATTTCACCAACTCAAGACAATCTTTAGCTCATTAAATTTATGGGGAATAAACCCCAATCCTCACCCATGACCAGACTTTAGCTGAATATTCCAATATTTACAGCAAAGGATGTAAACCTGGACAGGGGGCTGATAAAACCAACACCAGCTCTTTCCTTGCCTTTTATACCCCAACCACACCAGCGAATCTTAATTTTTATTGGGCTTGAAGTCTCACTCCTGAAGAAGAAGAGGACTGAAGGTTCCTCACATCAGGATGATAATGAGGGGTGTGTGCTTTCTTCTGCAAAGAGCTTGTTAACTTGTTCAGGAGCACTTTTATTTCTTGCATGTGTCTGCTGCAATATCTACAGGAGCTGGGAAATGAAACCCCACTTCACAGCAAAGTAGTTCTTTTCCCTCTTTCTTTTCAGGGCTGCTCTCAAGGACAAAGGGTTATTACTGGCCTTTCACTCTCCAGGGCAGGAACTTTTCAGGCTTCAGAAATTTTTACCCTGTTGAGTGAATGCAATCCATTGAATTTCTTTATTGCTTTCATGTTGCTAAGGTCTACTTCGATTTTTGAGAAAATAATTAACTGCTACTCAAGCCAGGAGAATGAAACTGGAAGCACAAGAGTAACACAAAGAAATCCTCAAATAACCTTGGAATAGTATGAGCTGATTTTTTATTTAGCTACTAGTTCTGAAAAATCGAGGGAAATCATTTTGGATTGGCTTTAACAAAAGCATTTGAAACTCTTTTGAGCCAAAAGTAAAACTGGAGGTTTGCTTGTGGAGGAAATGAAATCGTCCACTTGTTCCAGGCTTCTAAAAACTTTGAGATTGTCTAATATTCCATTTTTTAAAACTGAATACTTTTCATTTAGTAAAACTTTAAAATTATGAGCTTGAACTTTTTTTTTCTCCACAAATTGTATCACCCTTTTTCTGATTAAATAACTAAATGCAAGTGGCAAAATATTATATTAAAAATAGAAGTAGATTTATCTCTATGTTTCTGGAAAAACAATAGACAAAATAAGCAATTTTTTTTTTTAAGAACAAGTCTGATCAACAAATCAGAAAAGAACTGACTGTGTATGTAAGAGAAAAAAAATAGTTTTTGTTAGCAAGTCCCAGATACAGAGATATTAAAATATCTCTGATATTTTATATTATATATTTTATATTATATATTATATTATAATTTATATTATATTTTATATCCCAGATACAGAAATATTAAAAACTATATGTTTTATTTTGTTGTACTTGAAAAAATTTGTGTGTGAAACAGAAGAGGAACATTCATAAGGAATGGTGGAGGACTGGGCACGTCCTTTTATTTTTGTAGGGATGCACTGAGGAGATGAGAACTCAGAGGAAGCAGAACATGATTTCATAAAGGGAAAATAGTTTTTTATTTGGAGGTGAGGAAAAGAGCATTGGACAAGTGCTGAAGATGCAATTCCCAGCACATCCTGGCTCTTTGGAACATCTCTGGGTTTGTGCCATCCCCACTTAGACCCAGGCACTGCAGCTCTGTGCTGCAGCAACCTGATACTGACGGGAAGCTTTCAGCTGAAAACTGGGAAAGGACAAGCCTTTCACTTCCCTTCAGCAATGAAAAAATGTTCTTGGTGTTGTTTTCATTATTATCTAAGGCTCGGTAACTGAAACATGCAGGTGGAAAAGTAACAAGTTCAAATTATTCAGAGTTCCGCTGAATTTGTGCATCTTTATTTCCATATAATTTGAAATGCAAAAGGCACACAGAAGGATATCTCAGCCCAAGGAAACAAGGCATTAAACCAGAAATGCAATCCATGGAGCCATCAGCTGTGAGTTACTGGGCAAGGGCATTTGGCAAACTGGAAACATTTTTTAAAAAATATTTCAAAGTTCTTTATGCAACAATATTTGTGAAAATTCCCTAAGAATCCACAGAGGTGTCAAAAGCATTTCATTAAATGGCCAAAATCCATTTAAAATCTGTGATTGTGGAGATGCTCAAAATGGAGTCCATGTGGTTTAGTGAGCACGGTGGTGTCAGGTCTTGGCTGGACTCGATGACCTGGAAGGTCTTTTCCAACCTTAATAATTCCATGATTCTGTGGGATGGGTTACTCAGGAAAAGGCAAACTCTGTTCATTTTATTGACATTTGCAGCTGTCATAGCAAATCCCTCTGTCCTCCCCAAATTTATTTTAACCAAACTATTCTCTAAACCATTAGGAACATTTTTCTTATATATTATTTTTTTTTTAGCAAGCAAGTTCTTAATTCTTCCAGTTGTAAACCTAATAATCCTGGATATATTTGTTTTCTTGCATTTTAAAAGTCTTAAAAATTTAGAAAACCTCACTTTTTTTGTGTTGTAAAAGTACCCTTGATGTTAATGTTACAGCCAGGGAAAATCAGGTGTATTCAACTTTTCATCTTATTGAAAAGGTTCAAAAACACAACCTGCAGGAATTGATTTAAGTGTCAAAGTTGGTATTATAAAAAATGAAAATTAACTGTCAGAGAGTAAATAAAAGGAAGAAAAGATGTGACACATCTATTCAGTCCTCACTAACACAAGCCAGGGTCACCTGTCCTGAAGGCAATATTGGTAGATGTTTATTTAATCATATTTGAAAGCCTTTTCTTCTCAAAAAATAATTATATTTTCCATAAGCTACTCCAGCTTTTAGCCATCCTTACTGTTAAAAAGTAGAAAGATTGTCCTAATAAGATCCCTTTGGGATTATTTTGTCCAGGCAGCACAAAACACTTTACTCAGGAAATTATCCTGAAATTATTTTATTCCTAATGCAATATTTTGAGCTGTGCCCTACAAAGGGCATGGTCTCTTCCATTCCAGTTTTTACTACATCCAAGCAGCAACATTAAAGAGAATATCACATTTTTGAGCTGGGGAGAAGCACTTGGGCAGGGTGGTGGAACAGGAGTGGTGCTGCTCAGGACACGAGGGTCGAGTCCCCAACCACTCCAAACTCTCCTGGGTGTTTGTGCCCTTCTCCCTTTTCCAGGGTGGCTGCAAATCTTGTGTAGGAAGAGCCCCTGATCCCTTTTTCCAATGGCTCTGCCAAGCCCTGACACCTCCCAGGGATGGGGATCCTCCACCCCTGCGCTCCCAGCTCAGGCTGGGTTTGGTGGATGATCCAGAAACTCTCACATCAAACTTCATTTGACTTTAGATATGCTGGTATTTGTGCCACCAAAAGGGCAGCTTTTATTGGAAAGTTTCATTCAGGGGAATAAATTAAATCCAGACATGTAGAATGTGTTTAAACTTTGGGACAGCAGAGATCATCTGTAAATAGAGGCGCTCAAAGCAGACAATGTTTGGGCTATAGTGGAGGCATCAAGAGACAGCTTGGAATATAATGTATTAGAATTATACAGCAATCTTGTCATCAGCGACCCAAGAGTGTTTACAGGACTCTGCTGAAGCTTTCTGAACCAAAGTGCTGTCCAAAATAACCTTGGCATGAACAAAACCAGGAGCAATTGGCTGTCATTAATTATGGATCCGTGCAGAGAGGATATAGCTTTGTGCAAAATCAAATCATTTCAAAACTCCACGGAAAGCAGGCTGCTCTATCAGCAAATGTGGTCCTTGCTTTACCTTCCTCTCTGGGTGATTGGAGAGAGGCATAATGAGGTTATTGTGGATGGAAGGAAATGGTCAAGGGCTCAAACGCCAGCAGGTCACTAAACTTTAACATCAGAACCACTGCAAATGATTGTGTGGAGCCATCAGCTGTAAATGAGACATGGAAAATGTGGGAATTTCAGTGTACAGAATGACACAACACACCAGGTTATGACATAATCCAGGAGCTGAGCAGGAGAGACTGTTTCCAATATCAATGATTTGATATTTGATATCAATTATTTCATAGCAATGCAGCTGCTCTAGCACACTGAAATATGGGGTTTTTTTAGTTCAATCAGTGTCACAGTGCTAAACTCTTTCATTGTCACAGACAGACAATCACTTGATATAGAAAATGATGTTTAAAAATGCTAAACTGTGCATTTTAATGAATTTCATCTCAGAATAAAGGTTATCATGTTTTGTAAGAGATAACAGGATGGCAGTGGGCACTGCATTGTGTCACCTGGCACAAATGTCATGAGAGAATAAAAGGTGAAGTATGTTCCTATAAGAGATGGATCTTGAATTTTTATATTTTAACATTATAGTCTGATTTTGTTGGCATTATCAATGTTTTGCTTGGATTCAAAAACAAAATAGCCTTTAAAATTGTCTTCCAAGGAGAAATTCCAAATTTCACTGAAATTTAGTGATACCATTTTATCTTGACAGAAGAGCAGGGCCAGACTTAATTTCTTAAACCACTCTTAATTCCAGTAACCAGAATTATTGGAGGGTTTGAGCAGGACCTGTTGGGGAAGCAATCAATCAGCCCCACTTGTTCTGGCCCAAATGTTTATCATTAAATTGTCCTCAGAACTATTTTCATTGTCTGCCACCTGACAAATGAAACCTGATTTTAGTTCCACCTCAGCTTCCTGCACCAAGTTTCATCCTCCTAATTATTCCAGGCTGCCACGTGCTGTGGATTATTTGCACCTGTCACTCCTAGAGTGGCATTTAACTCCCAGCCACAATGGGAGGCTCAACTTGCATTTCCTGCCATTGTTGCAGCTTCACATTCTGATTTTAAATGTCCCATCACATTTTGGGAGTCAATAATATCATCTATATCTATATCTAGTTTTGTAATTTCTCACAAAGCAGCACTTTACACATCCCACAGGCCCAGCACTGACCTAAGGAAACCTAAACACATTCCCAGCCTTGGCTTGAGCTGAAATGAGTAAATCTTTTCTCTTTTCCCTCTTTCAGAGTTAATGAACCCTTTCTTTGCCCAGGGTATATTTGTATAGGTCCACTGCCACCACCAAGGCTGGTTTCCACCTTGCTCAGGTTCTTCATCTTTCTCCTCTCTTCTTCCACCACTTTGCTTTAGATCAAACTCATGGCAAACCTCTGTGAAAGAATATTTTTGTGAAAATATTTCCATCCCCACTCCTTATAACAGGAAAATTCTTACCCAGATTCTCTTCTTTCTAGATAAAAAGAGCATTTTTGGATACAGCTGCTGGTGTTACATTAATTAGCACTGTTACAATAATTATTAATGAATTATCATCTCTTCAGCATTCCTAGCAATGTGAATCATGAAATATAATGGGGTATTGTGTTGAAGTGGTGTAGCTGTGTTGGAAAGGCAGAGCTAAACCAGATTATCAATAAAGAAAAAAAAATGAAGCTGTGGTGACCTACACAAGCTGCAAATTATCCCAAAAGTAGTGTTTTAATGAGAGAAGTGTGGTCAGGAGAGTTCTAGGCAGGAGAAATTTCTATCTAAGGTAGATTTTTCTCACAAAAATTGACTCTGAGTAAACTGCTGGGTTAGAATTCCCCCAGTGTGCTGGTCTGGCACACAGGACATTGTCTGAGCTCTGTATATTTTAATTCCTTCCTTCACATCTGCTTCATTTTCATTTTCTCTGCAGAATAGTGACTTTAACACATTCCCTAATTTTTTTTATTATAATTTTTAATTTTTTTATTATTTTTTTTTTTGGTATCTGGTTTCAGAGCAGTTACTGTGGAGCTCTACAATTCTGTGTAAGATCACACCCAGCATAATCAGGGCTCTGATTTTCCTGGTCCCCAGGAGCACTAACAGGAGGTGTTATGACTACTACAGAGTGCAGAGCTGAAATCAGCACCAAGCCCACCCCAGATAAAATACAGCTCCACCAGAGCTGGCTCCAACATGCTGGCTATTAGTGCCTGGCAGTAGATAAATATCAAATATTAATATTTTTATTAACTGAGAATTCGGAAAGCAATCTAATTAGCAGGCTAATAAAGAAAAATATTTGCCGAGGAATTAATCACACCTTGCGATAGTTCACTCCATTAGTTTTGACATCTTCATCTGAAGGAGCTGCCTCTGCATCCCAGTCTGGGCACCATTAAATGCAATTAATTGGGAGGAAACAGCTGTTGTTGTATCATTTGCTATGACCAAGACAGAGATGTGATTACAAAGCTTTTTGTTAGAAATATTTTCCAGACGAATTCTGATTATTCTGGAAGTCAGCAGGCTCCAGCAGGAGAGTGAGGGGAAATCTGTTCTCCCCAGGATGGAGACAGGGAAGGATTTCTCCACTCTCTCCTGGCTTTAGGCCACCCCTGAGCTTGCTCATGCCTTGGGGTCTTCACAGCAGCTTGATGGGAGTGGAAATGATGATTGTGAAAAAGAGAGATGTTTTCCATGTTTCAAACAGAAAGAACTTGCATGGTCATGTCTCAGGGAACAACACACAAACAACAGGAAAACAAAGGGATGAGGTTTTTCCAGCCCACCCTGTGCAAACTCTCAGGGTTCTTTACTAGAATAGACTTTAAAATCAATTTTCCAGACTAGTTTTAAGACACCCAAGTGATGAGATACCCTGAGGGATTTTTTTATGATACTTCTTTACCTCCTGTCCTGATGTTCAACCTTCATTTCTCTTTTTCTTACTCTTCATGAAATTACCCCAGGTTATGAAATTAAGCACATTATATCATTTAATTGCTCTCTCCTCTGACTCTGCAGCTTAAAAAGCAGCAAAAAAAACCCCAGCAAAATAGAACTAACAGATGTTGGAGTTGAAATAAAACAATGCTAATTATTTATACTTTATGAAAAAAAAAAAAATCCCATTTGTAAGTTTAATGCCACACCACATCTAAATATTGGTAATAATGGAATATAGAACCTTTATAGTCTGTAGGCATAATTGGTTTAATTTTTTTTTTTTTTCATAAAGAGAAAATTAGTTGCAGATTTTAATGGAATTGTTTGAGCTCTTGCAGAGGGAGCGGACAGAAAGTCCCTGCTCATCTCTCTGCCCTAAATCTCACTTTTCTCCTTGTAATGCTCCAAACTAATTCATGGATGTGTGAATCCACGTCAAACACAGCCTGCCATGATCTAAGATGTGTTTGTGCTTCTGATTACAACAGGAGAACAATAAAAACTAAATACCTCTAAAGCCCTGAGGCAAAACCTAGAGTAAGTGGTGTTAGATGAGGATGAGTTTAAACAAAACCAAAATGTTTGTATGAGATGACAGGGAAGATCCAAGGAATTATCTTCCTTGCCAGGCTATAAAATTAAGTGGAAAGAAGCAGCCATAAAACACCGAGGAGGAAAGGTGGTTTCATTTCTGCACCAGTTTGTAGAGCTTTTAAGCTGCACACCTTTGCTCCAGCCCTACCCAGCACGTCTGCTGCCAAAGATAGAACATGATTTAAATTTCCTCCAGGCTCCCCAGCCTTTCAGCATCACTGATAGCAGAGCAACAGTAATCCTCACCTCCTGCCTCCTGCATTTGCTCCCAGTCTCTTTAGTGGCTCATATTCGTGTTTTTCCAATAATGAAGTCTTTCTGCTGATAAAACTCTTACATATTTAAATGGCATTTCCAAGCAAATGTAGTCTCCTCTTCTAAACTTCCAGGCAAGACAAGCAAAAAAGAGCCCAATTTAAGGGAAGGAGACTCAACCAGATGGGTAAAATACATTCTCTGTGTGCCTGCACTGAAATGAGGGGAGTTATAAAGCAGCATGAATTGGTCTTCTAAAAACATCTTCATGCAGTCTCTTCACTGTCCTTTTGCTTTTATAATACTTGAAAAATGTTGTGGGCTTTTTTTTTTTTTTTCCTTCTTTTTTTCCCCTCTGGCTGGAAGTCAATCCTCCCTCCAGCCTCAGCTGCTGTGTCCTGGGAATTTTCAGGACCCTAAAAGCTCTTTTTAAGAAATTTTGCCTTCAGATTGCCAGAGCTACCTCATTCCCAGGACTGCTGAGAGCTGGGCTTTGGGAAAGCGGCTCTTGCAGGCAGAACTTTGTGTCAAACACCCAACCAAAAGGCCTAATTTAATGTCATGCTGATGTGCTCTTTAGGCCTTAAAGAGAGCACTCAATGAGCCACCCCAAGGCTTCTGAGCAGTGGAAATTGAGGCAATCATTCCCCAAAAAGTCTCCTCAAAAGCTTTGATTGCTTGGTGGAAGGAGACCTGTCTGTAAAGCCTCCTCACCCCCAGGGCTGGAGGGATGTAAAAGCACATTATGGAGACAAAGCTGACAGAGAGGTTTTGATGGCGAGCCCAAAGCACAATTCCTTTCCTGCAGGAGCTCATCCTGAACGGTTCACCTCAGGAAAACCAAGGTTTTAGTGCTGTTTGGTGTTTCACACTTGTGGGGAGTGCTGTGAAAAAGAAACAACAGTGAGGACCTGGGCTGCTTCACTCGGGCCTTCAGGTTCTCTCTGAGGCCTGGGGTCAGCAGAGAACGAGCAGAGATTATTGTGTGAGGCACAAAGACAAAAATGTAATGATCAGAATCTTCTCCAAACAATTTTCCACACAACAAAACACTCAATAAAAGATAACAAAGGAATATGGAAGAATTTTTTTTCTCCCTAAAATCACAAAAGTACTCTTGGTGCAAGAGGCCTCTATCTGTTCTGCATCAGAAGAAATTAGGCTGACGTGGATAATATTCCTAAATCTCATCCATCCCTGAGTTCTGGTGCAGAGATTTCCCCATTTCCCTGGATCTAAAGCGAATCTGGAATCAGAGGGCAGCCTCCTTGTGCTGGTGGAAGCCCAAGATAAGTGGCAGGAGATTCAGGCCAAGTGAGAAAGAACAGAGAGGGCAAAGTACAAGCTGGCTCCAGGGAGCAGGGAAGGGAAAAGAAGCTCAAAAATAACATTAAAAAATGTTTTTGGTGTTTTTTTCTCTCCTTTCCTATCCCTACCGCTGAACACACCAACAAAAAGATGCTCCCAAGGGATGGTCAGAGGAAGATTATTGTGGAAACTTCACAATGCTTTAAAATGCGCTTTATTTCACCCACATTCATCTGAGAGACTGGGAAAAAGAGATAAGGAGTGGAGATGAAATGGTTTGGGGAATAAAATATTAAGGTACACGCAACATGTCAGAAGCACAAATAATGGAATATCTGATATTTGACTCTTTTGAGCTTTGTGATTCCCCAAAAGCATTTTATTTGCATTAATTAAATGTACATTAATATCTCTCATTAGAAATTTTAGGAAAACATTAATGTGATTCCTGGACCTACTACCACAGGTATTATTTTTTCCGAGGTATTAAAGAAAATATCAATTTTCTCATGTCAGATTTTAAGGAATTTTAACAACTTAAGAGAGAGGAATCACCAATATTCACACAGTGGCATGAAGAGGAAATTCCCCATCTTTCACTCTTTTTCTGACATTTCACTATTTCTCATTAGAAATTTTAGGAAAACATTAATGTGATTCCTGGACCTACTACCACAGATATTATTTTTTTTCGAGGTATTAAAAAAAAAATCTCAATAAATAATAGTAGTTACTGAGGAAGACTGTCTGTATCTACCTGGTGACACACAAAATTCTCCAGAGGACATAAGTTAATGTAATTTAAAATTATAATTTTGTATGTGCTGTTCATTTATACATGCATTTTCATGTATCAGCTATGAAGCAATGAAATTCACTTTAATTTTCCACTTCTCTTGGATGCAATGACAAAGTTAGGCTGATTCAGCACTCTAGGAATAATTTTGACACTTGCAGTTACCAGATGAAGTTTAATATAGGAATTCAAGCTGTCAGGGGAAATCTGCAAGTGTTTGCAGATTCATGGGTTTATCCATAAATGTTGAAGAATTTGCAAGTATTAGAGGCCCATTTTCAAATAAAATAAAAAAAAAAAAAAGAAAGAAAAGAAGAAGAAGGAAAAAATACATTTTAGTCATTAGGGGAATTAAACATAACATACAGATAACAAAAAAATTCTCCTCACTGAAAGCTGAGGCACCAAAAGAGCTTTGTTAGAAATATTCCTGGTTTTCTGTTAAGATTAATGATTACATCCCCTTGTGAAGTTGTATCTGTGTGCACATCTCCCCCTTCCAACACAGAAGCAGCCTGGTTTGAAGGCTGAGCCATTAAATTCTCTCCCTACAACATTTCCCCAGGTGGATCCACTCTGTTAAAACCCTTGAGAAAATACCAGATTAGGGTTTTGCAGAAAAAATGTGCCACATGGGGAAATGAGGATAAAAACTAGAGAGATTCTGAGCCCTGGCCCCAGAATCACAGCATCTTATTGGGAACAAGAAGCAGCCAGAAATACATGGGAAGTTACTGCTGCTTTTATCTTTTCCAAGAGTTTCCCCAGGATTTGTCGTCCATGCAGCAGTGGGATCCACGCTCCACAGTGGGACCAGGTGGCTGTTTCTCACAAACATGAGATAAATGATATTATCAAAAGCTACATAAATAAAACAATCAACACCAGAGTGTATTTCAGGGTTTCTCAAAATATAAAGAGAGATTTGTGCTGGGAGGGGACGAGCTGGTTGAGTATTAGCAGGGAATAAATTAAAGGATTAATGCCTGGGGAGTTGTGGCAAGGGCTAGAAGTGTTTGCTGCAGGAGGAGAAGGGCTCAGGACCTCTCTGTGTTCCCAAAGATGATAAAACACCTGAGTTGTGTCTCTGGAGATGTTTCCCACTGAACACACCTTCATCAAACCTGCCTGGTTTGTGGTGAGCGCTGCTTGGGGTTGTTTCTCTTGGAAAAGGCTGGAGGAATCTCCACACTACTGAGTGTACAGATTATTTGCATGGAATCATGGAATCATGGAATGGTTTGGGCTGGAAGGGACCTGAAAGCCCATCCAGTGCCACCCCTGCCAGGGCAGGGACACCTCCCACTGTCCCAGGCTGCTCCAAGCCCCGTCCAACCTTGGGCATTTCCAGGGATCCAGGGGCAGCCACAGCTTCCCTGGGAATTCTATTCCAGGGCCTCCCCACCTTCACAGGGAGGAATTTCTTCCCAATATCCCACCTAAACCTCCTCTCTTTCAATTTAAAACCATTTAAACATCTCCATTCCTGATCCAAAACCTGGGGTAGAACTATCAGGTCAAGGTTAAAGTTTTGTTTAACCTTGAGGATGGACTTCAGAATCAAAAAAAGATAAATAGCTTAAATCCCCTCCAAACTGTAACATTCTCATCATGAGATGAAACACAGGACTGAAGTCATAAGATCAGCTTTTTCCTAAATTAATTAATTTTAATATCAGTTTTAAAACAAAGGTGGTCTTAGTGCACAAAAAACCTGTTTGCAAATGGTTCACAAGCAGCAAAAAATATGGGGGATGTGTGACAGAGGTTAAAGCAGCAACACTGGCTCAGTGTTTTATATTTCATCTGAATTTTTATTTTTTTTTTTGGTGTTTATACAGTGCTACGACTCACACATTTCAAGCACTAAGTGCAAATCATTTCTCTTCTACCGCTGAGTGTTCCCATTCATCATCTGCATTACCCTTTCCTAAAGCAGGCAAAAAAATAAAAAACGTTTTAAAAAAAACAACCATGCTGAATCACTCTTTTTTTATGCTCTTGAAAAGAAGGAAAAAAAAACCTTGTTTGTTTTGTCAGGACAAGAGGTATCGAGATTAAATCATGGGGAAGATGATTCTGCTCAGGCATTATAGAATTTTGGGAAGTAGGAGTTCCATAAACACGGAAGGATATTCTGCTGATCAGGTCTTAGGGAAGAGAGATGGACTTGATGACTCTTGATTGCATGACATTTTCCTAAATTATGCCCTTGGACCCACTTTATTTTTCCCAGAATGTGATGACAAATTACCTGGAGGAAGCTGAAGGGTTTGTAGGGAGAAATGTCCAGTTCATCATTAAAAAAAAAGGGCACTAAAAACAGAAACCAAAGAAAAACTGATTTTATGATCTAGATACAAAATAACAATTTGTGGTATTTTCTTATCATTTTGCTAAGGGATTCCTCTGCACCATGGAAATTGTTGAAACTTTGGACTGATGAAGTCTTTTGATTTTGAGATATCCTATGAAAAAGAGACAAAACAGGTCAGAAATGAAAAAAACCCAAATTAAATCTTAGGTATTCAATAAATTGTTGTCTATAAGCAACAAAAGCTTATAAAGGGACAAGCCCCAGTGTTCTTTAAAATGTGGTTTGTATGATTTTTTTCTATATTATATTTAGATTACTTTAGAGCAGCAGAATTATTGCCAGTGAAGGCAGTTTTGCCCTGGGTCGGGCAAACAAGGTGGAAATGTGTCCAAAACCCTCAGAGGATGATGAGTTCTCCCATCCTTTTCTCTTTGAGTGGCTTCCCTTTGCTGACCACAGCTCCTGCTCCTGGGATTTGTGGCTTGAGCCATTTTTGGAAGGGGTTGGAAAGGATCAGGATGAGGATCAGACACAAAGTCTCTGCAATCAATAATTTTCCTCTCGACCTCAGGTAGTTCATGTTTTATTTACAGGCACAGCTGCAGACTTGTCAGGAGCCATTTGAGAAGGCACAGGTTAAAAGGGAGTTAAAGTAGCTCTGGTCTTACGGGAAATTCTCTCCTTGGATATTGGTCACCATTCCTGCTCTTCCAAGGCCTTGGCAGATGTCACCTTCCACACCCTTTGCGTATCCCAAGCAGTCATTTCAGAGCTCCTGATGAAAATTAGACAATATCTTGCATTTTGAAAATGAGGCCAGCATTCTGAATATCTTGTTTTTTGGGTTATTTTTCCACATCCAGTCACTGTTCCCATTTCCGTTGTTCCTAAAGCATGAAAAATGAAAGAGGAAAAAGATGAACCAACGAATATCTCATGCAGAAATGGATCTGTTATAAGCACAGATTGGGAAAAACCAAAGTCTTTAATTTGTTGAAAAAGAGTGTGAGACAATCCCAGAAAGGTCAAAGAAGATGTGAGCAAAGTAATCCAGCAAAATATAAAATATAGGAGATATGTCAGTGACTTGCTCCCTGTAGGAGCATCCAGCTTTATGGTGAATTAGGAATGCTGAACACGGACAATTAGGAGGTTCATTCTGCTAAATTGTTTTAATTATTCTTGGCAGAGACAGAACAATTCCATAAGAGTTATTTATGATTTTTTTTAATTAATTGAGGAATTTAAATGAGGCACTCGAAACAATAGTGCACTTGATTAAATATGCACAGTGCAATTGGCAGCTGAACCCTGGAGCTGAAGGCTGTGGTTGTCCAGCCTGGATGGATTCCATGCTTTTCCTGCACAGGAATTTTAAACATGTAATGCATTTGTCCTCATAAATTTCACAGAATCACAGAAAGTTTTGGATTTGAAGGCACCTTAAAGATAATCTCATTCCAAACCTCCACCATGGGCAGGACACCTTCCACTAGAAGGATTTCACTTGATGATGCTTTGCTTGAGGGTTTGAAACCAAATCAATCTCTGATCCACTGATAAGTTCTTGGAAACCCCCACAGATATTGCAGATGAGATTTTTCAGGAGCACCCAGAATTTTCCTTGGTCTGCTTCCAATCCAAGTGAAAACCCAACTGGTTTTGGTGGGAGCAGAATAAAGGCAGCACAGTGACTTCTGATAATGTTACCTTCTTAAAAAGGATGGACTGGCAACAGTGTTGGGGGGAGATTTACAACAAAAAACATTCACATCTTAGAATGTGAAGCTCTAATTTTGAAGGTCCCTTGACCTCATTCAGCATAATTTCTTGTCCAGTGAATTGCCTAAACTTTTAATTTTCAAACACACAATTTTCAGTGTATAATGAAAAACAATCCAGATTTGAATCCCATTCAGCCAGGTTGCCTCATACAACCTCACAATCCTCTTCTTTCTAAACCAAAACAATCCATTTATTAATGGTGAAACAAAATTAGAGAAGAGCAATTCTGTTGCTAAAGAGCTTAAAAGCTGAATAAAAACATTCCTATGATTCCTTCCCCCTTCAAACAGTTTTTGTACCATTTAAAGTGATGTCATTCAAAAGCTGCAGGAATATTTTGGTGTAGAACCCTGCCTTGCAAGACACTGCAGGGTAGTGCAAGGTGTAAAGGCAGCAAAGAGAGAGGATTTCGAGATCCTAAAAAATAAGTGTTAGTAGGAAATTTTGGTGTGTGGATGTTTATGGTTTAATAGAGCAGAAAAGAATGAAAAATGTAGAAAACAGAAATTTCAAATAGAAAATAGAA